>NW_027421696.1:0-80537 GCF_009905375.1 Apium graveolens
TGTGTATGATTTTGATCCAAATTGCATATGTAAAAACAAAAATATTGAGTTTTAGTTTATTACAACGGAGTTCTCATATGCAAAATGATTTCATTAATTACACCATCACTACCAACTTAAGTAAGGAATGATTTTTTAATTCATATTTTCCATTATTAAATTGTTGATTGTAATTATTCCTCATTATGACTTTGTATAAAATATCTTTAATAATACTAAAATAAGTTGGTGATGTAAAAGAAATGCATAATGTCATATACCACACTTTTATCTCTTAAAATTATGTTAGAAGTCCTAACTGGCCTAAATAATTATCCTATAATCTTGTCTTCTTGCGGCTCTCCTATATCAACCTTTGTTCTGTGACAACTCAACGAGTGTGATGAATCATTTCACTATTTTGTACTTCTATATCACTGTAATAACTTCGTATATGATATATCATGTTTTTAAATACAAATTTTTTGTTTTTATATGTTTTATCTGGGGTTATTTTAATTTAAGATAGTGGTCCTTGTTTAATGAATTTGACTCATTATCTTGGGTATTCCTACCACGTCCATGGGTAGGAAATGATCTTATCACCTATAGAGAAATAACGGTGGGAAATGACCAACTAGTTACATTTCTTACTAACTATTAATTATTATTTTTTTTGAAGCAAAATGAATTTCATTAAGCAGGAACATCATACAGCAGAGCCTCCACCAAACTACTAGGAGGAGACGTAAAAATGTTTGGGCATTCTAGCAAACAAGAAATCGAGCCATCAAATGGGCTGCTTTGTTTGCTTTCCTTTTAGCAAAATTAATCGAAAAATCCGGTTTAGAATGAATAATAGCACTATATTCATCTAGGACAAAACCAACTTCTAGAGAAATATCATTAGGACGACTGAGAGCTTGAACAACAAGGAGAGAATCAGATTCCACCTCGATTCTTTGGTACGGCAACGTAGACACCCACTGGAGACCCTCCAAGATGGCAGCAACTTCGGCCTCAAAAACAGAACTCACCATTAACAGCTTCCTGACTTAACCCATAACAAATCCACCTTCGTGATTACGTAGAATTAGGCCAATAGAGAAAGTACTATCGCCTAGCTTGATTGCTGCATCTGTATTCAGTTTATAAGAACCCATCACTGGAGGTTTCCATTTGTGTGGAGAGGTCTAACTAGTTATGGTGCTGGTAGCCGGCGTTGCTGCTCGACTCTTCTTTGCTGCATTCCAATCCGCAAAGTATTTTGAACTCCAATCCATGGCTATCCTTCCGTTAACTAATTTGTCATCCCACACTTTTTTATTTCGGAAGAACCAGATCCCCCACAACACTCTAGCTATTTGGACTAACTGATCTTGCCCGGACGTACTTAGCATTTGGAGAAGCTAATCAGGAGCATACTCAACTTCACTCACGTCTAAAGATACTTCACATGTTGCCAGCAACTAAACGCGAACGGACAGTCAAAGAACACATGCAGTAAGTGTTCGACGTCTGAATCACTCATGGGACAGATGATTGGCAGGTCCACACCTCGAGATTTTAATCTGTTGTGTATAGGAACATTGTTACGGCAGAACCTCCACAGAAAGGTTTTAACTTTATGAGGGACATTTAAACGCTAAAGTTTGCTCCAGCCACTACTCTGCACAGCATTTGTGTTGCCCATGGTAGTGTCACACCAGTGTTGTTACCCCGATTTGGCAGTATATTTTCCATAGACGGACTTTTTCCAAGCAATGCGATCCTTAACAGAGCCATTAGGGATACGAGTTTCTAATATCAATCACGCGAAAAAAAGTCACATACCTTAGGCTCATCCCAACGTCTAGCATCACCCATGATGAAGTCAGAAACAGAGATATTGGGCGCTCCATACACAGGCCCCTGATCTACACAGAGACCCTCCTTATTCTAAGCCAAGGATCTTTGACGGCATTAATATCCATCCCATCCCCTAGAACCCATTTGAACCACTGTACAATAAATCTTTCACAGTCACCAACCCTGACCAAATGAAGCTTGCTCCTGATTGTATTCGAGCCTACAGAAGACTACAATTAGAAATATCGAGCTTTATAAAGACGAGCTACAAGCGACTGAGGCTCCTTAATAAACTTCCAGCACTGTTTACCAACCAAGGCAATATTGAAGTCGTACAGGCTTCGAAATCCCAGACCACCTTTATGTTTAGAAATGCTCATATCACCCCAGCCAAGCCAGTTAATACCTCTATTTTTCCGTGGATTCGAGTTCTACCGGTATTATTAATGATCATTTTCATCTCCTGGCAGAGCATCTTTGTAATAAGAAGCAAGACATACAATATGATGGAATAGATTGAGTGCCATTTTTGATCAAAACAGTCTTTCCTGCCTGCGATATAGACTTTGTACGCCAACCTTAAACTCTTTTCCACACCTTGTCCTCAACAAACTGAAGACCTTCCTTTTTGATCTCCCCACTAAATATGGCAAACCAAGGTATTTGTTGTTGTGTAAATTATTAGTCACCCCTAGAATGCCAGAGACCTCAGTTCTGACATGAAGATTAACATTAGAGCTAAATGAATTCCCGACTTTTGAAAGTTCATAGACTACCCTGACATTGTCTCATAAGTATTTAGCAGATCCTTGATAGTTTCAATTTCTCCTCGGTTGGCTCGAAAAAATAAGAAACTATCATCCGCAAAAAGGAGATGCATGACCACTGGAGCTGCAGGACAAATCTGACACCATGAATAAGCCCTTCACTTGCTGCATTACTCAAGCTGTTAGACAGTCCATCCACGCATAGAAGGAAAAGGTATGGGGACAAGGGGTCCCCCTGTCGAAGTCCCCTGGTAGGTTGAATTGGGCCAATAGAAGAGCCGTTAAAAGAAAACTCGTACGAGATGTGGTAACGCCAAGCATCATCCACTGTATCCACTTTTGACTAAACCCCATTCCTCTCATGCTCTCCTTTAGAAAATCCCAATCGACTCTGTCATAAGCCTTACTAATGTCAAGTTTTAGAGAAACTTTACCCTCCTCCCTTGTATTTTTCTTTTGCATATGGTGAATGATTTCAAAAGCAATCAAGACATTATCAGTAATACTGCATCCAGGACCAAAAGCAGATTGATGTTCAGAAATTAGGGTAGGAAGAATTAACTTTAACCTGTTTGCTAAGACTTTTGCCATGATCTTGTAGAGAACATTACATAGAGCTATCGGCCTTAGGTCTTTCATGCAGCTGACATTTTCCTTCTTAGGTATGAGAACCACATTCGTGTCGTTGAGGTTTGCAGGAAACTAGCAATTGGATAACCATTCCTTGCAGCAGAGAAAAACTTCATAGCCTAAAATAGACCAAAATTGTTGGAAAAAGGCTGGATTCAACCCATCGGGTCCAGATGCCTTGTCTGGGTGCATCTGTTTAATTGCAGCTGTTAACTCGTCAAATGTTAACTCAGCAACAAGATCTTCATTTTTAGACGTTGTGACACACCTAACAGATGTCAGATTGGGAGTATCACTGTGACCACGATTAGTTGTAAAAATTCAATAAAGTAGTCCTTAACCATCTGGCACATGTCCTCATGATTATGAATATGCTCACCCTGATCGTTCTCCAGGAATGCAATCTGATATATCTTCTTTCTTGCTAAAGCAGTGGCATAAAAAAACTTTGTATTACGTCGCCCTCAGCTAGCCAAAAGTTATTGCTCATTGTTTCCAATAAGTTTTCTCATGAAGCAACAACGTGTTAAGCTTTTCCGTCTCGATAAAATACTGCTCCACCCCTGACATATCAGTATGATCAGAGAGATTAGCTATTATAACTTTCTGATTTTTCACTTTATCTCGGAATTTATGGAAGAAATTCCTACCACCATCGAGCCATGAAGCCAGACACTGAGATAAGCTTTGGTAAAATATTAATAGCAGGCATATCCATCCAAAAGTCTGAAACATCTTTTCGAAAATTGGGCTCTCACAGTTAGGTGTTCTCAACCTGAAGCGAAAGATCTTCCTCGAAAAAGAGGTATTAACGAGGTCTAAGAATAACGGATCATGATCCGAAACTGATTTATTTCAGTTCAATCATTTTGACTTTATTTGGTAGAAAACCAAAATAAAAGATTCAAAGTTTGCTTGAAACCCCGAAAATTCAAAAATCTCTTTCAAATCCATAACCAACCACACTTAGAAAGAAAATATGTGACTTTGGTATCTAAACTACTTTATTTTCTGTTATCACATTCATCTTTCATCTACTCTAAAAAAATTCATTTTCATGAAATTCTTTCTTTCCCTTTTCATATTTTTGTATGCTTATAATTTAGATATGAATTTAGTTATACAATGTCACTAAAACACTTTTCATATAAAAATTTTTGCACCAATTCTTACCGAATTTCTTCTTGTTTCTACCTTATTTACCATAAGAACCGCGAAAAAACCTACCCCATTAAATCCTTCATCTAATATCCTCGTCTACAGTGATAAGAAAAAGATGTTTTAGGAAACATCAAAATACTGCAAAAAATTTCAAGTAGGAAATAGTTGTTTGACAAGTTCCTGGCTTAAAAACTAAAAACTACAGTTGTAGGATTTGGTTGGTAGAAAATTTAATAGTCCATACACCAACTTCAATATGACATGACAAAATGAATGTTCCCTTAAAATTCATCCTCGGCAAATCTTATTTTTTCGTGATAATGATACATGTGTCACAAAATTTATTTTTCCTTTATAAGGTTAATGGTCAATTGTCTCTTAAAAATCAAAAAAAAGTCCAAGTTGTGATTTTTAAGAGAAGATGGACAAGCAAAGTCTTCATCTGCAAATCTCTTTTTTTCATGAAATTGACACATGTGTCTCCACATTCATTTCCCTTTATAATTTAATGATCAATGTTCTCTTAAAAATTATAAAGTTTGCAACTTGGTATTCCAGAAAAGTTAACTTTTGTTCATACTTATTATACTATTCTTTTTATGGTAACTGTTTCAGTTTTCCTTTGTTTTCGATTCAACATTTTTGTTTTTCCTTTCTAATGATAAACAACCTGTGTACTGGAATTAACCAAGGGTTTTCCTATATTGCTCTATTGTCATTCGTATTTGACAGCCTCTAAATTATTGTAAGTTCTGATGGAAGTAAGTAAAAAATATTTGTCCTAAAAAAGTAATGATACTTATTTAGTAACTAATTTTTGAACAATTAAACTATGACTTTTCCAAAAAAATTTATCAATATCTCCCTATTATTCTACAATGTTCTCTATTACTCGATCCAGATCATGACGAATTTACTATTTTAATGAACAACTATGAGAGATAAAAAAGGATGTTGGAGGATTTACTAGGGAAGAATGATTCTCAATTTGATGTTATAAAAGTAATAAAAAAGAGACCAGAATGTGGATCTTGATCTGACATCTTTGAGGGAGAAATTTCTACGACTGACAATGCCTAAGCTCGTGAACTTGCCAAATTTATGTTGACATTTAATAAAGAAAGATTATTTTTAAAACAAGTTTGTGGTCTTTGCAGTTCAAGAAACATTATTATCTTTCAGAAATGGCATAACAAAGGTTTGATAGCTAGGAGAAACCGGCTGGATAAGTTTTCTGCACCAGAAGTACTTCCCACTTCACTTCCAACTTCAATTTTTGGACTTACTCTCAAGACAGAATCAAAAAGAAGCCTTTAAATAGCTCAGTGAAGGTCAAATTTTGGTTGTAAAGGTTTCATTCAATATTGATAAGAATTCTACATTTGCATTTGCATTAACAGCAATAGGCTGCTTCCACAAAAAGAAAAAAAAATTGATACCAGGTTCGAAAGAATTAGAGTCTTTCATACAGTCAAAACCTGGACGTTACAAAATGTAACTGAATACACAAAATTGGTCCAATTATTAAAACCATGATTATCCTTAACCCAAGACTAAAAAAGCATTTTTTTTCCTCAAACATAATTAGGTCACATATTACAACAAACGCAAATAATCTGAATGATTCGATTCATTTATTATATTGATCCAAATTTGTGCATACACTACAAAAAAATGGCTAAACACCACCAGTTTAAAATCGATTGTATTTAGCTAAATTCGACCATTTTTTCGGTTGTATTTAGCTAAATACGACGGGTTTTTGGACCGGTTGTATTCGCTCGAGTCATATTTTGTAAAATGGTTGTATTTAGTATTCACGTCAATTTCAAAAAAGAAAATCGCCGGAAACTGGAAAATATTCACAAAAGAAAGTTGAGAACCTGTGTATTATGATATAAGCATAGAATCAGAATCAGAATCAAAAATAGAAAAAATAAATCCAAATTCATAACAAATTTTGCTATACACAAATACTAAGTTTTCACCTCAAATTTTCGATGCTCATACACTTTTAAAAACGCATAACTAAAAAAAGGATTAAACTTAAAAGTGTAAAAAACCAATTTCATTTTTAACTTGAAAAATGAATAGAAAAGAAAGAGGAGGATGGGGGATTCTTAATATTTTGTTTTATAATTTTTTATTACTTTGACTAGTAATCTAAAGTTGACCGTTGGATTAAGTTTTATAGTTAAATTTGGTACGTTGGATCTTATTCACATGGATCGCTAACATGGCACTAAATTGAAATGTATTTCGTTGAATTTAGGAGTGTCAATGTAGTATGTAATAATAATTAAAATTTCTTAGGGGGGTTTAGGAAATTATTCCTTATTTGTTAAAAGTTATTAAATCTAGTGATTAAAAATTCGTAAAACTTTGTATATAACTCATTTTATAACTATTTCATTATCAATTTCAAATAGGTGGAATATTCTACGGTTAGAATCTCCATCACTAAACTTTATTTTGTAAAATTATTAAGATATAAATATTTAAATTATTTATTCATTTGCGTACACTCTTTATAATTAGAAAATTTTATATCCATACAGTCAGATTACTCAAAAATCGAAGGATCAATATGGGACTAAATATTAGGAAGAAATATTAGTCAAATTAGCTAGTAGTTGACTCTTAAAATAAGAAATCAAATACATTTTTTCTAAAATATTAATCATATCACTGAATATATAGATTTTTACTACGGTTAGTTCATTCATAAATATTTTTAAAAAAATTGAAGCATGAATATGAGACTAAATACTAGTAAGAAGTGCTTGTCACACTAGGTCAAACTACTAGTTGACTATTAAAATATGAATCCAAATACATTCATTTTTCTCTAAATATTTTATCATATCACTGAAATATATAGATCTTGACATGTGGGATCATTCACAATAAAAAATCGAAACATGGACTAAATACTAGTAAGAAGTACTTGTCAAACTACTGGTTCACTATTTAAATAGCTAACCAAATATATTTATTTTTTTCTAAATTTTTTATCATATCACTAAAACATATAGACTTTGACATCTGTAATGTTGGATTATTTATAAATATTTTTAAAAATATCAAAATAGCACTATGAGACTAAATACTAGCAAGAAGTACTAGTCAAACTAATAGTTGACTATTAAAATAGCAAATCATATATATTTGCTTTTTCTAAAAATTTTATCATATCACTAAAATATATAGATCTTAATATATCTGTATGGTTGGATCATTCATAAATATTTTTAAAATAGCAAACTAAATACATTTTTTGACTGGTAAAAATACTGGTAAAAACTATTGGTTGACTGTTAAAATAGCAAACTAAATACATTTTTTTTCTAAAATTTTTATCTTATAACTAAAATATATAGATATTGACATATGTAAGGTTGGTTGAGTCATAATCATTTTTTAAAAAATTGAAACATTGGTATGAGACTAAACACTAGTAAGAAGTATTGGTCAAACTACTGGTTGACTATTAAAATAGCAAACTAAATACATTTATTTTTTTCTAAAGATTTAATCATATAACTAAAATATATAGATCTTGACATCCGTAAGGTTCGATCATTAATAAGCATTTTTTAAAAAATAGAAACATGGGACTAAACACTAAAAGAAGTAATGGTTATTTTAACCATTTCAGAATTTAGTTTTTAGTTAGTAACTAAAAACATGGGACTAAACATGGTCAGATATTTTTTCCCACTATTACACCAATTTGTTTAAAAGTGCGGGAAATTTGCCGCCATTTCCAAATATTAAATTCGACCGAAATTGGTTGATTTAGGAGTGCCACTAGATTGGATAAAAGAGCTACAGTAAATAACTTTTATGTGAAAAACATGAACAATTCATTTACAACATTCCAATCCCAAAGCATTTACAAGCTTAATAAGAATATATTTGCCCAAGTTTACCTACTACATGACTAACATTAGAGATGTCAGGTTAGAATTAATATATTAAAAGGGTGCCTAAATTAAAACCTCTCTGAGATCATGGCTAGATCCATATATCATATTAGCTCTCAGATTGCAAATTTCCTTTGTGATAAATACATAATCGTATCAAACCATGATTAGTATCATTTATACCGGTGAAATTAACAAAGATAATGGGAAATAAGAGAAATTGAACTTAAAGAGAATAAACAACCGACTAAAAGGAGAAAAGAGTGCATCAAGATACTAATTCATATTTTGAACAAAAAAAACGGATTAGAAAAAGGAATACTGGACTTTCATTTCATTTGTTGACAATCATGTGGTCATATTTGATAATCTCCTATAAAAAATTGATGTTCTTCTACAAAAATATGACTAAATTCTATGAATCATAGAAGTTTCTAAGAACCAGTTAGTGAATGTGTGTGTAAGGCATTCTAGTGACAATATGATAGTGGTTCACACTCTTTAAAATAGTGCACATAATTATTCTATATATTTTAGATATTGCATTATCCTGCAGCTTACTCTTCTCAAATTAAAATGTATATGAAATTCATGACTTGTTATTAAGTTCTCAATATTTGCATCATTGTTATGGTCAAAATTGTATGTTATATCAAGAATTTGAAAGGAATAAGATACACTATTCCAAAATGTAAATAATATAAATTGTAATTAGTTTCTCCCTTTACTTTTAAGAATCAAATGAAACTCAATACTATACGCCCAATAATTTGATTCCACCATGCACCATATAGCAATATTAGCAATACAAAAGAACAATAATATAGTCATGATCACCATAACTATTTAGATTAATTTGTTTCCTAATAACATAATATCCAAGATCACACGACATAAGCTAAAATTTCTATAAAGTATTCTTATCCTTTGTAATTGATGAGATTGCTACGAGCTTGAGTATTCTTATTTATATTACCTTTTCCATTCTGCCTCCTTTTGTACGTTGACAAGTCACAATAGTCCATCCCTTCACCCTTTCCGAAACGGGGATCCAAGAGTTCTTATATTTTTCATACTCTGGAGATTTTTTGAATACCTACTTGCAGTTGTAATTGGTTAAAATAATAGTATTTGGACTTGCTCGTAAATAAGTAACCCCTAAAACATGTTAAAACTAGTATATACAAGTCACCTCATCTCTCTCCCTTATCTCTTCTTCATCCTTTGCAGAAAGATCATAATGACCCTTTGTTCTGTCCTTTATAGATGAGTTTGGTTCCTATTAAACCATGGACAGTTAGATTTATGACTTAAATTTTAAAAAAATATAATATCTTTATATAATTGATTTCACAAATAAATTCATAATTTTATGGTATATTTTGAATATTTTGGTGTTCCAAAGTTTTTTTTGACAAGTAAATAAGCTAAAATTCATTTTACAGATTTTTCATGCTGACATCTTTGACTTCCTGTTCGGAAAGGCTATACTCATCTTGTTCTTGTTGGATATGCCAAAAAATGAAGGATTTTAATAAACATGATAACAAAAATAATAGAAAATTAATACAATTATGTTCATACAAGATTGTAAATAATTGTTTTTCCATAAAAATAGTTAACATAATCATCCACCTGGTATGGATTGTACATTGTTTGAGGCATTGGGCATAGGATTTCTTCGTCTTCATTTACCATCACGGATTTTCCTTTCATTTTCATGGAGGAAGTCATGGCTATTACAATGAGGGAGCAAAGAAATAAAAAATATAGAGAGGAGATTTGCAACTAGAAAGAAATTGGAGAGGTAGTAACTTTAAGTAAGATTTAAATACTCAATAGATTTAAATACCTTATTTATTACAACATCTTCAACATCTCCTTAATCTTCTTATAGCTACTATCTAAATCTTAAATTTAATTAATAAAGAACAAATTACATATCTATAATTGCTTGTGATTTTTCTCTCTCCCTCTTAATATCCACAAGTATCTCTATTACTATCTACAAGTTTATAACTAGTGTTATACATGCAATTGATTTTCAAAACATGCGACATTGTTGAGTTATATTTTATTGAATATTTTTGTAACATTCCTCATTAATAAGAGTAAGGTATTTGGGGTCATTATAGATATAATTTAAGATATAATTTAACGAATAATACCTACCAAATTACTATCTTTACTGAATATATATATTTGGTTGTGGGATTGGTTGTTATAAATGGTATTATAGCTCTAACCGGCCACAAGTGCAGAAGTTCCATATGTATGTTTGTGTACTCCACGAGGATGTCGGTTCAATAAGAGGGGGTGTTTGTAACATCTCAGGTTGATTATGATAAGAGTGTTAGAAATTTTATAGATACAAGTCAACGGCTAATTTATACTAAATCTTCAACGTTTCCACACTCACATGTGGTGGGTTGTTGTTTTCGGTACACATTCGGTTGTGGGCTCGGATGTTAGAATTCGTTTCTATAAAAATGAATTTAAATTTATATATATATACATTTTTATTTTTCTTTTCTATAAAAATGATTTATAAAAATGATTTAAGTGTGAATAGTTATAAAAAGTCCATTAAGATGATATTTAGTAGTAAATTATTACATTTCAAGAATACAATAAAATGCTTCGAGAAAGTGTTCGACATATGCTCGTATTGATTAACAATGTTTTTCCAAAAGATAGTAGTTTTTCTATTATACACTATAGTATGAAGATATTAATGAAAAGCAAAGATTTTGGTTATAAAAAAATTGATGCATGTCAAAATGATTGTATGTTGTTGTAACAGCTCGCACTTCCGAGACTATAAAATCTAAATCAAAATTAATATAAATTGCAATTTGTTAGTCTGGAAGTGATAACTATTACAGTTGGTATCAGAAACAGGTTGTCTTCCGGAGTGTATTAGGTATTTGATTAGTAAATTACCTAAGATGCGTTCCTGTGAACTATAGTTTAAGTTTGACCTATAAGAGATTAGGGGGTGTAGACATACAGTTTTTTTGTGAATTTGGGGACCAAATTCTTTTTAAGGAGGGTATCATGTAACATCCCGTAACTTTCAAAAATAACGTAATAATAGAAAAAAAAAGATTGAAAGTTTGATTAAGATTAGGATATAAAAATTGAATTAGATTAATAAGCCTAAAATATGAATTAGACTTTAATATGGATAACTTGTAGGTTAAGAAATATAGTTATCTAATTTTATAAATATATCATATTCGTCTTCCTCATTTTTGTTGTCAAAATTCGTAGTGTAAAAGGCCATAAAATCGACGGTTTTGTAAAATTCGTAGAAAATTCATCGTAAGTTGGAATTCGTTGATCCTGGACTTCTCCGAAAGATATTTTCTTTCTCTACAATTTTGTGCTTCATGTTTTTCAAGAAAACATCGTTGACAGGGTAAATTCATATTTGGTCAAATTTTGAGATAAGTTTTCTATTGATTACTAGTTTTTTTAAAATTATGTGTTCTGCATGTATATTTGATTATCAAAATTTGGGTTAAGTGATAATATATTTGAAAGTATTATGTGTAATAGTATATATATATTGATGTATACTAGGGACTTTTTGCCCGCGCTACGCGCGCTCAAAATTTCTTCAATTTTGAATTTTTTTCTAGAAATTTGTAATTTTTATAACATAAACGGTTATCTTCTAGTTTTATTTAATTTATTTATTACAGTTATTTAGGTTCCGTTTATTTTAAAATATAAAATTGATATTATTGTTTAACTTTAAATCTCAATATTTTATTTTAGTATTCTTTCTCTCACATTTTAACCAATTAAAAGTCTCTTAACTCATATTTTAACATTTCTCTTTTACGTTTTTAGTAGTCAATCTTTTAATAATTTGTACAACAAAACTGAGTATATATTTTTTTAATTAAATACTTTTTAAAAAAATACAGTAAATATAATATTAACTATATTATGAAAAATGCCAAAGTCTTACTTTAAAAATGCTAAAGTCTTAACTTTGAAAGTTGTAAAAATTTAGGTATTATATTCAAAAATGATGTAATATATTATAATTATAAAATTAGTAATTACTATTTTTTTCTCCGCTAACACAACATTCCGTCCACAACTCATATAACTTAAAATTTATTCTAAGAATTATGCAAAATTCAAATATTTTTAACATATCTCATTTGATTTTTTACGTAATTAAATTAAATTAGTTTTATATTATTTAGTGATAAAATAAAAAAAATTATTGATTCATAGAAAGGATTTTGTTTTCCCGCAAACTCATAAATTCGTCAACAGTTCATATAATTTTCATTGTATTCTAAAAAATGTCAGAGTTTTGCTTATAAAAAATGCCAAAGACTTATTTTTTTCAATTTTCTTAAATTATGTTATATATTTTTATTACAAATTGTTAATCAATATTTTTCTAATAATTTTAAATTTATTCTAATAATTATGTAAAATTCAAATATTTTCAACATATCTCATTTGATTTATTACGTAATTAAATTAAATTATTTTAAATTCTTTAGTGATACAATAAAAATTTATTTATTGGTTCATAAAAAGGATATAGGTCAAAAGTAGTTGAATTTATTACTTATGTCTAATGTACATTTTATCAATTTGCTAGTTGTTTTAGGTCTATCGTCGGGGTGCAACCAAATTAATATATGAGCGTGAGGCAATCCACGCTTTTGGAATTCAATTACATGCATCACTATGGAAATATTTTAGAAAAACGGTTAGTACCAGGCAAAATATATACTAAAAGTGTATTTTGATAGAACAATTTATGAATAATAAAATGAGTATAAAAAAACTTAGCTAAAATGATATCTCATATACATCTGCCAAAAATATTTTTTCTTTTTAATCATATCCATAAGTTGATCAAGCTTCATTTTAAAGACTCTGGCTACAACATCAGGTGTATCAGCAACATCAACACCAGGCATATGTTTTAATATGCGCTGAATTTCGGGCCATTTTATATTAGTGGTCATAGTAAGGAACAATGAAGGATGTCCTAAAGTTCGATATATTACTAATGAGTCTTTAAAATAATGAGTCATATAGCGCTTACTTCCGGTGAATGAAGCGGGAAGAATGATTGCTTTACCAATATTGGATGGATTTCTATCTCTCTTTTGCATTGCATCTCTGATATTATGGTAGAGGTTAGATCTTATAGTAGTTTGATGGTCTCTAATCCAGTCCAATTTATACTGCTCAATTACGGTGAAAGCATCCACAACATATTGCTGCCATAAATGACCTCCAAGATGTGGTGTCAAACCTGTTACAGTAGAAGGTATAAATTTATCGAATATAAACTAATTATCACAAAGTTCAACAGCTGAATGAGAAATTATACTTTTGTCAAATAGCAACTTTGTACCTTCTGAAAGACGTATCATTAGTTTATAATTATAAAACTCTCTCATTGTAATATACTTTCTAGCACCTTTTTCATCAGGATCTTCAGATTCGGTAACTTCTACGGCTCTCTTAGAATGCTTCACAGGTCTATTTAATGGGATCTCATGGTAATATCTAATATCTCCGTGAGAGAAAAGTAATGGATATTGAAGTTGCATGAAACGTGGATCGGTCTCAAAAATCCTCTATAATCCGTCAACTCTAGAATCAATGACAGTATCTCGACAGCCTTTTGCATAAGGAGAAGTAACAATCAATCCTGCTACCTTATTTGATAGAGCAATGTGATTTGGTCGGCCACTTCCTGAACTGGATGAAATCAGAACCAATTTAAACTCATCTACTGCATTTTGCCTAACCCTTTCGCGAGCCATACGAAAACCTTTAACCAACCTGTTATGCTCATCCAACATATGCAACAAAGATTGTATAATTTCTTCATTAACAACATCCCTGCAACCATTAACTGCATTCATCCTATTGTTGATTTCGTCCTATATGTCATAGATATAAAGTTGACAAAACTTTGGAGTGTTATTGTCAGTTGAGACCAGACTTCCTATATTGTGGTAATTAACACCTTGGACCTTGAAGCAATATGGCGCACCACCTCTGTTATTGAATGGTCAATCTTTCCTCCAGTAGAACTCTTGGCAAACATGCAATTGTAAAACCTTATGTTTTGTTTGAAATGCTTAAAATGAACACCCCCAGTAAGGAGAGTAGCCAGAGGTTCAGGAGGCTGTTTCTCCTTATCCAGTACGACTTGACCATTTTTACAACAAAGATAAAATGTTGGTGGCTTATTAGGAGAACTCTTATTGTTTCTTTCGTGAGTCCACATGACAGCATCACACTTCGAACAGATTTTATCAGGGGCTCCAAGATCCAAGTATCCTTCCCACATAGATTGATTATTACTCAAATATTCTTCATCAATATCCTCAATATCACTTGCCATCTCTGTCGAAAAAATGGGAATTTTTAAAAATCATCATTGAGCAAAAGTAGGTAATGCTTCAGACAGTAAAATAATTATTAATGTCCTACAGAATTAAACACATTATTCAAAAAAAATAACTTATACCTCCACATGTTGTATCACTGTCGATTGTAACATTGTCATCAACATCGTTGAACTCATTCATTAAATTTTTTTGCCTAGAACTTTCACCTTTTTTAAATGTACTATTTACATTTGCTGTATTGAACGACGAAGGACCTGGTGATAGTTTTCCACAAAACTTTTTTGAAGGATTCTGTTCTTCTTCACTGTCAGCAACAATTTTCTTTTTTACACCTTTTTGTTTGTGAACAGTTGTCACATAGGATTCAGGAATTGAGAATTTGAGAGAACTGTCTCCAGTGCTGTTAATATTCTGAAATTCTGCATTTTTACTATTATATTCTGCATAATATACATTAGTATATGCAGAGGATTAAACATGACACATTGTTTAAATAATCCTTCAAAGTTTTGTAATTAAGAAATAAGCCGCAAAATTTTATACCTTTGACAGGAACGTTTGGCGATATTATGCGAAGAAATTGATTTGTACTTTATTCACAAGTCTGAGAAAAGCAATACATCCCTGAAAAAAATATTGTACAGAATACTGAAATTTCTAGAATTTGACATAATTTTGTAATCAACTGATACATCCGGAATTGCATTTTATTGTTTAAAAAATTACCTGATAACTGTGGATTAGTTGCAGAAGAAAACTGAATATTAGGCGATGAAGTACATTGTACGGATATTTTTCTCAAATCTGGTAAGGTGCTACGGAATACACCGAGATTTTCTTTGTTATATTCTTTGGACGAATACTAACTTTATGCATGACATAGAAGATGGTAAACATATTTTAGCATCTGCACTAATAAACACTCATTCACCAAACTGAAATAGGAAGTTCATGAAAGTAATGAAAATTAACCTGATTTTGAATTTGATGGAATATTAGGAGATATATTTTGATCAAATATTGATAGAGGACTCGGCAGACACGATTGTGATTCTTTTACCGCAACAGGCTGAATCATAGATCTATTGTTCATTGCTACGAATATTCCCATAAAATTCCCAATTTCAAAAGCAATTTAATTACAGATGTATCAGAAAAATGAGATATATCAAGAATTATACCATTAGGTTCTTCTGAACAAATTATGTGGCTTTCAAGTTTTTCTGCAATAGAAGTTTGCATAATACTTTGCGTCTGATGTGTTAACCGTGAATTCGGAGATGAAATACTACCTGAAACATGTCTCTGCTATAAATTGTGGCCTAATATATGTTAAAATAGTTTTCGTGAAATAAATCCAACTAAATTTTACCTCTCGACGATCTTAACGATATATTAGGCGGCACACGTTCATCAGATCTTGATATAAGAGTTGTCATTGGATGGCCTATATTATTAACTGTAACACAACAAATAGGAAAATTGATGGCACAATTATAAAAAGGTATGATACATCTCGGAATGGAGTAAGAATGATACCATTATTGTGCTTTGGTGTCATTCTATTGCTTTCTCCATCTGCTAAGGTGTTACGAAAAACACCGAGATCTTGTTTGTTCAAATTTTTTGAACGAATTCTTACTTTTCGTACTACATAGAAGATGGAAAATAAATGGAAACATGAAGCATGACCAACATCTCCTAATAGACTGGAATAAGATGTCGATGAAACTATTTTAAAATTAACCTGGTTTTGAGGCTGCTGAAATATTAGGAGATATATTTTCATCAGATATTGAAAGAGGACTCTTTAGAATACTTTGCGGCTGCTGTTTTAAACATGTAAACTGAGATGAAACAGTACCTGCATGAAGTTGTTAATTAGTAGTAATGGGTAAAATCAATCCGTATTTTACATATTGATAATCTTAATAATATATTATGCTTAAAATATTAACACCAACTCAACAGATATGATAAATGATTGAAGACAAAATTGGAAAAAATGTTGGATACCAATCAGAAAGGATAAAGAATGATACCATTATTATACTCGGATGTCATTCTATTGCTCTGCAGATTTGCTGCAAGTCCGCTATGCAAAAATATCTTTCGAAAACTGTCTAATTCCTGATTTAATTGAAAATTCAAGCCACAATTATAAATGCTTATATTAAAAGAATCAGACGGATAAAGAATGATACAAATACCTTGTTCTGGTGCAACGCTTTGATAAACCATTGATTATGGAGTTGTTACTGAATGACCTATTTTATTATTAACAGCAACACAACACATATATGCAAACTTAAGTCATCATTACAAAATCTGTATAATAACAATCAGAATGGATGAAGAATAATACCATTGATGTAATCTGATATCATTTTATTGCTTTCTAGATTTTGCAACAACTCCGTTATGAAACACACCTTTCGAAAGTTGTTTTATTCCTGAATGTTAATAGAAACTTCAGGACACATTTATCAGTGCATGTATAAAAACAATCAGGCGGATAAACAATGAGACCAATACCCTATTCTGGTGTCACGCTTTTATCAATAATTGATAACGGAGTTCTTACAAAATGACTTGTTTTATTAACATAAGCACATCAAATATATGTATAACAATGTACATTATCATTACTCATATGCTTGGTCGGAGAAGATACATGGTATGTTACATAACATCGTCTGTCAAACGTACATACACATTAACCTATCTGAAATTCTTTAGAGAAAGCTTACGTGTATCATATATATTTGCTGAATTTGTGAGATTCTTGTCCACATTCTTCCCACGCGTACAGCATTTGACAACTGAATTCATACATGAACATTATTATCACTTTCAATAAACTAATCAGAAATGGAATTAAAGTGTACACTACCTTGATTCTCTGGTTCTGATGGATTTTTAAACAAATTTTCAACATTGCGTCCACGAACACGTCGTTTTGAACCTATAAGAAAAGCATGATCAAATCAAATATCTACAAAACGATGTTATTATAAGTAAACTGACAAAGGAGATGAATACCTGATGTACTGTTTCCTCGATAATCCATCTGAATATATTTAGTAAATCATGAAGCTAGTTTTAACAGATGAACAACGTATTTGGTAAGCTTTTATGACGAACATGATACACATCAAATCTGCATGAAGAATTTTATGAAAAAATTAGGTCAAAAATCATGAGCTATTATCCTAAAAAATTAGGCTATGAAACTGAAGTAGGAGATGAAAAAATTAGGTCATGCTTGCAAAAAATGAGAGAGAATAAGGAAATCAATAATTATCATTGAATTAGTGTTGTAACAGATATAAGAAAATCATGCAAATCTTTCCTTAGATAAGATGTTTAAATTTTAAAATTCAAAAAATTTCCATGTTTAGTGTTTTGATGGGTAAAAAAATGGGTAAACTTATATGGATATATAGATTTTATACTTAATATGGGTCATTGGTAAATTTATTTACCCATTGGGTAAATTTTGTGGATATATCCATGGATCTAGTGATTTTATACTTAATATGGGTTATGGGTACCCATTTGGAAAATGGGTAAATTAAGGAGTAGTCATTAAGAATATATAGATGTATGGTATTCGGATGATAATTTTGGATCTCTAATTTATAAACATAAGTTCCAAAATATCGTTTTTCAATCGCTAATCGGTACAAAAGTAACATGCCAACATCGGTAGGTTTACACATCATTTTTACAACAACAGAACTCCCCCATCATTATCCCAAGTTCAAAATTTGTTTGAAAACCAAAAAAATCATAAATTCCTCTCAAACCCATAACCAACCATATTTAGATTGAAAATATGTAACTTAAACATGCAAACTACTTTATTTTCTGTTATCAAAATTGTTATCATGATCATGATCATGATGTTGCTGGTATGATCCCAATATTTAACAAAATAATAAAACCACTTACATGTTCATGATGTAATTCAATTAAATAAATATGCCTAACTAAGCAATACACGTTTAGATGTTTGATTACCTAACCACCATTCTTCCGTTGTGATGCATTTGCACTGTTGAGATACGCTCAATATGCGATGCGGGATTTATGTTAGGTCGTATCTTTTGCTTTGACGGAAGCTTTTGGCTAACCTTCACTTCTTCATTTCTAGTACTGCTGGCTATGATCACCACAATAGTATTGCAGGTGTCTTTTGTTGAAACCTTGTATTTGTGGTGTAACCAGAGTATGACGTAACAAAAAGGAGTATGTCGCTCTTTTTCACACTAATGCGTAGATCTTGTCTTATTTATTGATTATTCTATTCGTACTTGTAAAACAACCCATTCGGCTTCACATTTTTCTTTTTGCAAATACGATTCGAGAAGATATGAAATAGGAAGACATGTATCGAAAAAGAACATGATATAGGTTGAGAAAAGGGAGGTAGCAAAGTTAGACATCCGATAGTTGTTGACCCAATAGATTATGCTTCATTACCCGAACTATTAATATTCGTTAGGTATAGTTGTTAGTCCCACGTCCTCAGTTGGTGATAGTAGCCAATGATGTGAGTAACACCAAAGCAACAGTGGTAATTATATCATTAATGGGTGCGGCTAACTTCCCATTAAATAATTGTATGATTTTCCAGTTTCTATCCATTTAGAAACAAAAATAAATAGAAATATTATTTCAAAAAAGGAACCTAGAGGCTCAGTTTTCTCTCCTCATGATTCAGTCTAATTCAGTGGACTGACCATACCTCAAACCTATACGTGTGAACAAGTAAAGTATACCCATGCGCTTGAGAGAACCATGTCGAACAAACTCCCTAAAATGACCCCATAATTTCGGATCTTAATTTTTGAAAATGGGGGAATGTTTAAATAGGTTTTTTAATATGCTTCGATTTATGATTAGATGTTCTAAACTCCACTAGGAGTCATGTGTTCAACCTTGAATGCTATTAATAAATCTTACAACAATAGTCCCTCGGACTCGAAAAGTAATAACGAAAATGGCTTGCCCAAAGCATATTTTTCTTTAGATTCATTTTTTTATCCTGCATCTTTATTTCTATTCAAAGGTTGGCTTCGTGCAGATAGATGTCTATGGAAGGAGGCTATTTCTTATCTATAGTGTTGGGGTGGACGGATTCAGTCAGGAGGGCCCACCCCGCCTAGAACAGGCATGTTTTACTCGGTTTAAATACATTCTCTCACATACATTGTCCCCCTCCTGGGAGGAGGCCTAGTCGGAGATGCCAAACAAGTCATATTGTAGGTTGTTCTCAATCGTCTCAATCTTAAAAGGAAAAGGGCATAAGAAATTTTGTATTCTAAATGTAATTTGTAATAAGGTTTTATTATTATAAATAAGCTAGTATGACGATTTCTCATATGTAAAGGAACTTGAAATTAGTAAATGCATACATTTAAAGTTAGTTTTCACATGTTTGGTACTTTTTTCCTAGTATGATATGATCTTTTGTGATTGTGAGGTTTTTAATTTTTTTCAAGTGTTGTTAAAGTACTTGATTAGTAATAGAACTTAATCATAATTTAAAAGATACTGTAATTGAGGTATCTTTAAATTATTACTCCCTCAGTCCCTTCCAATTGTTTACATTTCCGAGGAAGTGTCCGACACGCATTTTAAGGTGCATAAAAAGTATAGTTATGTAACTTATTTTTACAATTTTCTTTTTCTGAATAAAAGTTAAATGTTTTAGTTTTTATTCAGAAAAATAAAATTGTAAAAAAAATTTACAGAACTATACTTTATATGCACCTTAAAATGCGTGTCGGACACTCTCAACAAAATGTAAACAATTGAAAGGGACGGAGGGAGTATATTTATATTTTTAAATATATTCTATGATTTGGGATTAAATAGAGAACTCTTTAGAGAATTTTTTAGGTTTATCAGAAGAGCTTCCAATTTTCCTACAAACATATACTAGCTAGAATAGTAGCCATAAACCATTATCACGACAATTTACTGTTTACTTCTCTGTCTGATAAAGTTGGAAAGAGAACGTTTATAATTAGTTTCTCAAGTAGAGTACACCAATCCATTCGATAAACTCATAGCGGTAGATGATGTTATATTTTGTATTATGCCGCAGATAAGAACCACCAATCCATATCATATTACAAATACAAACTTATCATATGAGTTTATATGAGTCCTAGTACTGGTAGGCATGTCAAAATTAATGTACCTTAGTTTAGATTTTTTGAGGCCTATATAATCCTAGCCTATGTTATATTTTTTTGTTAGAATTTCAATTAGTTCAAATTTCAAAACTTCAATTGTCTAAAATATCGAAAGGGGAAAAATATAGCATATTATAGAAGTGATAGAATCAAAAGAGACAAGTATATGTATAAATCACAACTTAGACTTGGAGAAAATATTTGACCATATTAATTCTAAGTTCTAACATATTTAATACAATCTCGCTGTAAAGTTGATATTGAGTGACTAAAAGGTTATTTACGCAAATAAATTATTTAATTAAACATGTACTGGTTTGCAATCAGAGCCCAAGCACACTCCAAGAATTATCAAACAGCCACAATTACCACAACAACCAGTAGGATCACCTAAACAAAACCCTCCACCAGGGATGCAGTTTTCACCCCATCATCTATATTTCTTATCTTTGGCAAAAGAAAGGATCTTGGTTTTGGTGATTTCTTGTAGTACATTAGTCCATCAATGTCAAGGACTATGAGTTCATTAGATAAATTGTAAAAAAAAGTCATAATTGTAAAAAAAAGCATTATAGCCAAAATCACCACCATTATATGTAACACCCCAGTCCCACATCGAGGAGATATGGGACTTCTGTTCAGTTTATAAGGTAAAGTACTACTACTATGTGCACCAACAAATCATGATCTTTTGGGTCCTGTGGTGGGCTTGTCGTAACCTAAGTTGGCTGCAATCGGGACAGTATGCTTTAACTTATTTCGGACTCGTAATCAGGATTTGACCCGGTTTTCGAAAAAGGATCGGGAGTTGACCCGGGTTGTCATATATGGTATCAGAGCCGACTCTCGAAAGCTTGATACGTCAAGTTGCCGGAGCTGGGGACACAAAGGCTGGTGGTATTATCCCACAATGGCAAAAGGTCCGGAGGTGGGGATACGAAGCCAGCCGGTATTATCCCACCATGGCTAGATAGGTACGATCTTGATCCTATGGACTGTCTGTTCGGGCCTGACGAGGATGTCAGGAGTTTAAGTGAGGGATTTGTAATACCCAAGTCCCACATCAAGGAGATATGGGACTTCTGTTCAGTTTATAAGGCAAAGTACTACTACTATGTGCACCAACAAATCATGATCTTTTGGGGGCCTTTGGTGGGCTTGTCGTAACCCAAATTGGCTGCACTCGGGACAGTATGTTTTGACTTATTTCGGACTCGTAATCGGGATTTGACCCGATTTTTGAAAAAGGCTCGGGATTTGACCCGGTTGTCATATTATATATAATATTTAAATTGTCTCATTACAACATTAATATAACCAGGATTACAAGATACAAGCTACACTTTCTAGTTCTCATCCTTTGTAATTATTGAGATTGTTACGAGGTTCTGCGAGAAACTCCTCCACAGCTTCTTTTGGAGTCATCCTTTGCCATTTGGGCTCAGGCTGCATGTAAGGCTTAGTTAGCAACATATATACACACATACTACAACATAAAAATTTATATTTGTTAGGCATATAACTTACAACAAGGTTCTCAACGGCTTCTAATGAACTTAGTCCCTCATTGTGCATTGTAACAAAGCCATAGCGTATGAAGCTATAGACCTGCTTCTTTGAACGAAGTTGTCTTGTCAAGTTGGGGCGATGATAGAACTAACAAAAATATTGTTACAATATAAGTTATTACTGATTCTATTTTCAAGAATATTATTTTTTTTGGAAAAACTTGATGAGGTTCACCGTAAAGCTAATTATAATTAATTAATGACAAATTATAAATATTTGGAAAAAGAAGCCGCTTATCCAAATATAATGTGATCAAATCTTAATGAAAATTTATACAGCTAGCAAGGACAATATCTCTTTGCAATTTTTATATACCTTCTCATTTCTTCCACCATTTGTGCGTTCCCTAGTCACAATTGTCCATCGATTTACCCTTTCCGATACCGGGATCCAAGAGTTCTTGTACTTTTCAAACTCGAGAGAAGTTTTGAATACCTGATTACAAGTTATGCTATGGTTAGTATATATATTTGTTTAATAAAAAATTGAAATTTATTTACGGAGTTACTTACAAAGATACAAATTATTTAACATTTAAAAATCTTAAATTTTGTTACACTAGCATATTATATTATATAAGTAACCTGGTCCCTCTCCCGAATTATGGCTTAATCTTCTGCCGAAATATCGTAATGACCTGTTTTCATGTTCTTCGTAATGGATTTTCCTTCAAAGCTTTCTTGCTTTGGTGTTCCTGTTTGATCATTGAAAAAATAAACAATTGATCTTTTATATATTAATTAGGCACTATGATCCAAACAAATATATACACACACATACATATCTATAAGTAAATACAAAAATAATCACATTCCTTCTCTAGTTGCTTTCACTAAGTAAATGCATAATTTCATGGTAAATTATGACTATTTTCAATTTTATCATGTTTTTTTACAAATATTTAAACCAAATTTTTTTCAATATTACCTTTTCTTGATGACCATCATTCTTGACATCATTATCTTCGGATTCAGATTCAGATCCATGTTCGATCTATGACACAGATTAAATTTTGTAAGTGACATTAATAAACTCGTTAAGTAGCACATTCATATTAACATGCACACATACTTAATTCTTCATGGAGTTCAATTAAAATCATTCACCTGATTTGGATCGTACATGGCTAGCGGTGCCGGATTATGGATTTCTTCCTCTTCAATCATCAATGATTTTTCTTTTTGATTTGATGAGGAGAAACTCATTTTTGAAAAATAGAGGGGGGTATTGTATGAAGAGATGGTTTAAGATGTGAAATGAAGGAGAATAAATTGAAAATATCTTGGTTAGAATCTGAATTAAATACCCACTAGAATGAATTACCTAACTTATTGTAATATATAAAAAGGTTAATGCTACAAGAATTTATATGTAATAAATAACACTTTCATATAAAGTATTCTTTATTTCTTTCTATCTTCTCTTGTCATGATAGCTAAATGACAAGAATCTATCTCTAAAGTTTATCTCTTATCATTCAATTGCCGTTCCTCCCCCAAATTCTAAAATCGTATCTAGTGACTTTTAAAATAGGAGTTACACTTTGTAACCACTACAAGAATAATGTCAATAGACATCACACATTAGACATCGGTTAACTTTGCCACTGATGTTAAAAAAAAGTATTGACATCACCCCGTGTTTTTGTGATGTCTTTGTTCTTTGTAGACATCGGTTATAATTAAACCGATGTCTAAAATTCACCAAAAATAAATAAATTTCGCGCCCACCTTTTCTTTCCCCCCTTAGTGAATTTTTTTTTTAGTTTTAGTTCTACATTCCCCCCCAATCCCAAAATTCTCCCCCCTTAACCAAATTTTGGTTCTTCCCAAATCAATCTTCAGACACAAAATCAAAACAAAAAACTAAAAACTAAAAAAAAACTAAAAACTAACAACAGAAACTCTCTCTCTCTCGAACCCCCCTCTCTCGATCGATCGAACCTCTCTCGATCGATCGAACCTCTCTCCCCTCACAATCTCTCTGAACTCCAGCCATCATCTCACCATCACAATCTCTCGATCCTCTCTCTCTCTCTCTCGAACCTCTCTCTCTCTCTCGAACCTGTCTCTGGAACCTCTCTATCTCTCTCTCTCTCTCTCTCTCTCTCTCTCTCTCTCTCTCTCTCTCTCTCTCTCTCTCTCTCTCTCTCTCTCTCTCTCTCTCTCTCTCTCTCCGCTCTCAATCTCTCCGTTAAGCCTCTTTCAGTTAACCTCTCTACTTCGGTAAGTGTTGTATCTACTTGAATCGAACTGGTTTTCTCTGCTTGAAGACTAGTTTTAAAAGTTGGGGATTTTTGAATTCAAAGCCCTAATTTTGTAAATTGGGGTTTTTTCCTAATTCGAAACCCTTATTTTTTTTATTAATTTAATATCTAAACTTGTTGCTAATACTTTTCTTCTTGTTGTATACAGGACCTAATATGAGAAAAAGATTTAAAGCTTTAGGTAATTTGGGTGTTTTTGGTTGTACATTTATATTTTTGTTTGTTTTTTTTATTTTTATAAATTAGGTTTTCATTTTTTTGTAATGTTGTGATTTGTTTTTGCAGGACATTAGTGTTGTTTGATTTTTCGATCTTCGGTGAGTTTTCTTTTCCAACTCTGTTTTGTACGCTTATACATTTGATTTGTTTTGTTAGTTTTGATAGTGTTTTTTTGTTTATGTGCTATGTAGTTGCTTCTGATGTTGATCTATGTGTTGTGTACAATATGCATTATGTATTATATAAAATCTCAGTTTTGTTTTGTTTGCAATTATGTGCAGGAGAATTCATTTTGGTATTAGTATTTATATTTAAATATAGTCGTATTCTGAATTTTGTATGCAAGTGTGTGGTTAATTTAGTCATTGTGTATGCAAGTGTTTAGTTGAAAATAGTACATTTATAATTTGATAATCTGCATCCGTGATCTGACTATTATACTATGATTAATTATAGTTAATTATATAGTGATTATACATTAAGTATTGAATGACTAGTTAATATATAGTACTAGTACTATAATTAAATGTATAATATGAATTACGTAATGTATTACAAATCGATTCATATCATATTATAATAAAATGTATAACATTAAAATGTATAATATGCATTATGTATAATATGAATTCTCAGTTTTCATATGTCGTTTATAGTCTGCCCTATGTATGGTTGTCATACTTAAAATCAAGTTAGACTTCTAAAATAAATATTAGACTTATAAAATAAATATAAGCCTTATACTGAATTTTTTAGTGACATACCAGGTGGTTTTAAATGGATAAGTCTTGGATAAAAGCCGATAGGGATTCTCTACAGTGTGAAATTGGTGTTGAAAACTTCTTGATATTTGCCGAGGAAAATGCTAAAAACCCCAAGAAAATTCCTTGTCCTTGTGCACACTGCTCTAAATTCAAAAAGTTTTCTATGAATATAATCAGAGGTCATCTTTATGAATCAGGGTTTAGTTCTGGATATTCTGATTGGATTTGGCAAGAAGAAAACCATAATAATAGTAGTAGGTCATCTGTTGGTAGTACTTGTCCTCCCTCGAAGCCCATACCAATTTCAGAAACATTTAACGTGTGTGAAGCAGCCTATAGTAGGGAAGATTCCGATAAAGAGTCAGATAACTTTAAGAGGTTTGTTGTCGATGCGGAACAACCTCTGTTTGAGGGAAGTGAGTGTACTAAACTAGAGTCGGTCTTAAAATTACATAATTGGAAGGCTAGGTTTCGAGTTTCCGATAAAGCTTTTACTGATTTGCTTCAATCAATTGGGTTAATTCTTCCTAAAGAGAATCTGCTTCCATCTAATATGTATGAAGCCAAGAAAACCTTGACTGATTTAGGCCTCGAGTATATTAAATTCCACATTTATCCAAATGACTGCGTATTATACAGGGGTCCAGTTCTCGAGTCTTCTTCTGAGTGTCCCAAATGCCATCTCTCTCGCTGGAAAGTTGGTAAAGATGGTCAAGTTAGGGTAAATGTGCCAGCTAAGGTTATGTGGTATTTTCCGATAATCTCCAGATTTAAAAGAATGTTTAAATCTTCATCTACTGCTGAATTAATGAGTTGGCATGCAAATAATCGATCCAAAGATGGAAAGATGTGTCACGCCTCTGATTCTCCTTCTTAGAGAAATATAGATTGTAGGTAGCCTGAGTTTGGTAGCGAGGCAAGAAATAAACGTTTAGGATTAGCGGCCGATGGTATAAATCCACACAACAATGGATTAAATAATCGGTACAGCTGCTGGCCAGTTATGTTAGTAACATATAATCTTCCTCCATGGTTATGTATGAAGAGGAAGTTTATGATGTTAACAACATTAATTTCAGGCCCACAAGAGCATGGTAATGATATTGACGTATATCTCCAGCCACTGATTGACGATTTAAAAAAATTATGGGAGGAAGGTGAACCAAACGTGTACGATGCCCATACCAAATCCTTTTTCACTCTAAAGGCAATCTTGATGTGGATAATAAATGACTTTTCCCGACATATGGAAATTTATCGGGGTGCGTTAATAAGGGTTATAGGCCCTATCCAGTATGTGGTGATCAGACCATGGCTAAATATCTAAGTCATAGTAGAAAAATGAGCTACCAAGGACATCGTCGGTATTTAGATCTTTATCATCTGTATAGGAGGCAAAGGACAGCTTTTAATGGAGAACAAGAATTTGGTTGTGCACCTGAACCACTTAGCGGAGAGGAACTTAGGTTCAGTTTTGGGAAGGTGGAAGCCAAAAAAGGTGGAGTCTCCATGGAAAAACCAATCAGTTTTTTTTGAGTAAGAGTATTGGAAGTTTCACCATGTTCGACTTTGTTTAGATGTCATGCACGTCGAAAAGAACGTGTGTGATAATATAATTGGGACACTTCTGCACATGAAATTCAAGAGTAAAGACAGCCTTACCTCGCGTCTTGATTTGGTTGACATGGGAATACGTCCTGATTTAGCTCCAGAAGTAGGTGAGAAAAGAACATACCTACCTCCTGCCCCTTATACTCTCTCCCGGAAAGAAAAACAAACAATATTGGCATCATTGTATGGCATGAAACTTCCATACGGACATGCTTCAAATATAAGAAACTGTGTATCGATGATTAATATGAAGTTGTATGGTTTAAAGTCCCATGACTGCCATATCCTTCTCCAACAACTACTACGTGTTTGTATTCGTTCAGTGCTTCCGAAAAATGTTAGGGTTAGTATCATAAGATTGTGTTTTTTCTTCAACTCTCTGTTCAACAAAGTTGTAGATGTGTCGAAGTTGAATAAATTACAAGCAGATGTGATATTGACCCTGTGTGAGTTAGAGAAGATATTCCCTCCGTCATTTTTTGATGTTATAATACATCTTATGGTCCACCTAGTAAGGGAACTGCGATTATGTGGACCGGTTTTTTATAGATGGATGTCTCCATTTGAACGCTTCAATAAAATATTGAAGAGTTATGTAAGAAACCGATTATATCCAGAAGATTCTATAGCTGATGGTTACCTCAAAGAAGAGTCAATAGAATTTTGCAGTGAGTTCTATAGCGGGAGTAGTAGAACAGCCGGTCTTCCGAAAGATGAAGAAAAAATTTCTGGTCTAATCGGTGGTGTGACTATGAAGTCAGTTGCGGAAAAAGAACAAGATGAGGCTCATCTTTCAGTTCTTCATAATAATTTGGAAGTGGAACCATATGTTACATAAGTAAAACATTAAAAGTATACATATAATTGTTAAAGTTGTATTTGGTATAGTTTAGTCGAATCTGATGTAAGTAATTTATGGTTGCATAAAAAATATTTGGAAGAGATTTATTGAGGATCCAGTTGATGCTAATTGGTCCGTTGTGTTCTCGGCGACAACTCGAGACTATCATGATGTTTACAATGAAGATGCTCCTGAAGACACCTCCCGGAACCCTCCCCCATTTTGTTCTAATATCCTTACATGTGACCCTACTAATATTGATGATGCAAGTGTTTGTAATGAAAGAGAAAATGTTGAGGGTATATGGGTCAAAAAGTTATAGAAGTCTAGCTATATATTCTCCTTATTTATAATTTTTCTTGTTATTTGTAATTTTTCTTGTTATTTGTAATGTATCTTGTGATCTCTGTTTTCTTGTAATTTTTCAATGTAGTTATAGAAGTCTATCTGTAATTTTTCTTGACAATTAAATGAGAATTTTGTCTAACTTTCTGCATATCTGTTAGACATTATACCATGAACTGTGTAGTTGTTCTAATCTGTTAAATATTAGTTAATTTTTCAGATTAGAGGAAGAGGAAATAATGGCACCAAAAAAGCAAATACAAAAGCAATCAGAAAAGACTGCATCACAGAATCTTAGTGATGAAAGCCCCAAGCGGCTGGAGGATGTTCCGAACAATGATGAGAACAATGAAGGGCATACATAAGAATCTCAACCGACTAACTCAGAACAGACAGATACTACAACTAATACTGCTACAAGGAAGTCTGGGGGTAAGCGAGGCGTATGCGCAATGTATAAAGTGATTGTCAAAAAAGCTCGCGGGAAGAAAGTTAAAGTCACTGCCAATGAATAAGGGATTCCTAATGGGGAAACTAGAGCCTGTTTGCAGTCTTACATTGGTATGTTGGCCAGGACTATGATTCCAATCGACATTCCTACGTGGCCAAAAGTAGACCCTGAATTAAAATCAAAGCTTTGGTTAGATCTTCAGGTACTAGATCAATTGTAAAAATTATTATCAAATGTAGATCTTGAATATAAGTTTTTCCTGTTATGATTTTGTGAACTTGTGTTTTTTTAGGCTACCTTCAAAGTTAAACCAGAAATTGAAAACATGGTCCTAAAGTCAGCAGACTCTAAATGGCGACAGTTTAAGACTGATTTGACGAGAGAGTATGTGCTTCGATTTATTGGAGAAAAGAAGAAGCTGAGTAAGCCGCCAAGAGGCTATAGTTATGTTAGTAAGGCAACCTGGAAAAGGTTTATGAGACAGAGGACTGATTCTAAGTGGAAGGTATGTTTTAATTTTGTAATATATAATTTTGGTGATTTTTTTGCATCGTCTGTTGTAATTTTTGTAATCTTGTGACATGTTTTAAGGAAATTCATGAAACACAAAGTGAAAGAGTGTCTAAGAGAAAATATCATCACCGGTTGTCAAGAAAGGGCTACATCGGTTTAAAAGAAGATGAGGTAAGAAAAGTTCATTTAATTGTATAACTATATTTAATTTAAAATAGGTCAGTCCATAATAAATTAGAGTCCTACATTTTTTAGCCCTAGAGTTATTTGTATTACTATATTTAATTTTATTTGTAATAGATAAAAAAAGTAAGGTTTAATCCGGGAGAAGAACCGGATAGAGCGATTTTTTGGCAAAAGGCTCGTAAGCAGAAAAACGGTTAAGAGGTCGAAGAGGTCGATGAATATTTGGCTGTTGTATGCGATAAAATTATAAGTTCTAATTTTGGTTAAATTACATTAAAGTAGGCGAATCAGTAAAATTAGGACGACATAAATCAGTAAAGTAGGCGAATCAGTATAAATAGAACCCCTGTCAATGTTTTTTATTGTTTTTTTCATGTTTGATTTAGCAAGCTTGTGTAATTTAAATAGGTATAGTTAATTGGTCTTTAATCATACTTTTTACAATTTAGGACACATTACATGGCCACTGATTACAATTATGCGAAATAATTATAATTTATCTTTTACTGAAAACTAGTTAACTCCATTTTGGTTAATTTATTTTTTTTAATTTATTTTCTTGTTAACAGAATGCGTTGTTCGAAAAAAAGAATAAGGGTGAGATTCAGTTTTCTGGTGCTGAAGATGTTCTGACAACGGCTTTGGAGAGTCGTAAGCATTCTGGGAGGGTTCGGGCTATTGGAGGGTACATCACTCCAAAGCAATACTTTAATTTGCCGAGAGAGCCAAAGCTTCAAATCACAAAGGCAGAGTTGATGGCCCGTGATCGACAAAGGGATGAACTGCTTGAAAAAAAAATGCAAGCTCTCGAGGAAGAAATTGATCGCTTGAAGTCAGTGATCGAAAGTGGAGGTACTTTTCACTCTCCAATGTCGTTTGAAAAGGCAAGTTTCTATCCAGAAAAGGATAAAGAAATGAGGTCAAATCCACCATCTACAAGAGGAGTTGTGTTGGTATATGAAGATGATAACTGTGTTTTTACAGATGGCCCAACTAGGCCTTCACCTCCTGGAAGTCACGTAAGTTATTTTAATTTTGTGAGCAACCTTGTGATTTATCTTACTAAGGTAAATCATTGTTACCTTAATTTTTTAATTTTGTTTATTTAAATATTATAGGCCCAACGATCTTGTGAGCTATCTGTCGAGAGACTAGAGAATAAGGTTGCATTTGGTATGGTATATCCTCGCGAGGATAATTTAACTGATTTGGTACATGGAGTTGATATACCAATTGGACATCAATGTGTCTCCGTTGATGACCTCATAAAAACCAGATGCCTTGCTTCCAGCTGAGACACGTGGTGATGATATGATGACTGTCCGCGATGCTCTAGGATCTTTTTTGGCATGGCCTGAGGAATTAATTAGCTACGCAAATGTTGCGGTATGATGAATAATATATATATGTATAATATTGTCTGAATTTTGAAATTAAATTGTTCATTTCAAGATATTAAAAATTAAGTGGTATGTACATTTTATTTTGGTTTTATATTATCATCAGGTGCAGAAAAAAGAAAGGCCCCGAACAAGTGCTGAAAAAATAAAAAAGAATGACGGGTTGCAGGATTTGAAGGCACAATTTTTTCAAGCAAAGCCAGGTGAGAAAGTGCGAAAGGGCTTTAAGCTGTTGTATAAACATGCAACAACTTGGATGAAAACTACCGGGGTCAGTATCCAGGTTCGATGTGAGCCGAATGTGTTTGGACATGAAAAAACAATTTATTTGTTGCATGAGAATGTTGTGTCTTTATTGGAGTTTGAAATGTTGGGCCAAGTAGTAGTTACAAGTTACATGGCGTAAGTTACCTTTTTTCTTTTTAATGATCATTTCTTTTTAATGTTTTTAATTTTCCAGAACTTGCATTTTAATATCAGCACTCTTTCTATAGGCACTTGCATTCTGAGATTAGTGAAATACCAGAACTGGCGGAGACATTTGCTTTTATTGACCCCGGATCCACATATCACGTGAATGCTGATTTTGAAGCATACATTTTAAACCGATTGAAAGAGGGTAACCGGGATCGCCTATTATTTCTTCCGCATAATCAGAAGTAAGTACTTATTGTAATACTGAAAATTAATAACATGGATAGTACAGTACAAACTTCTATGTGATGTGTCCTATCTTTCTTTGTTTTTTTTGAAAATAGTATGCATTGGATTTTGGTCATAATCTGGGAAGGGGAAATATATATTATGAATCCACTACCTCACCCGACACAATTTTCAGAACTAGAAAAGGCGTTATCAATGTAAATTTGTATTAATGTAACAGTTTGGTATAATTGCATGTTCATTTCTGTACATTGTATGAGATTTTATGTTTTTTATGCAGGGCTTTGAAAAGTTACAACTCTGAAACCGGCAGCGGCAACAAGATGGCCAAGGCAAAGTTTCTTAGTGTAAGTACATAGATCGAGTACCTAATATTTGTGCTTAATATATATGATTTATTTGACATGCCTGATTTGTCTTTTAATTAATGAAATAGGGATCTCCCAAACAACCCAGTGGGATTGAATGTGCGTATGTAATAAAGCGATACATGAAAGAAATTATCGATGATGACAAGTTGAATTTTGCTAAAAAGGTATTACTTTGACGCTTCCAGTTTGCTATATATTGAGATATGGTTCTTTTTCGATATGGTTACTTTTCATTCATGTACTGAATTTTGTTTGTTTGGAATTTGTAGTGGTTGGCCAATACTCGATCGTGTTACAACATTGAACAGCTAGATGAAGTTCGCATTGAGGCCCTGCAGTTCATCCAAGAGCATATCTGATCAATTCTTGTACTCAAGGTCTTTTCTTTTGCGTAGTCATACATTTGGTAATTTAGACGATTTTGTATAGTAAGAATATAAGTGTATGAATGCTGGGTTGGTGTATAGGTTTGCAAATGCTGGGGGTTGTATATTTGGTAATGTAGATTCTGTAGTTTTTCAATGATTGATGCAGATGATGGGGTTGGTTTTGGTGATTTTTGGATGATTGATGCAGATGATGGGGTTGGTGTTGGTGGTTTTCGGATGATTGAATGGTTAAATATATGAATGATTGACTGGTTGGATTTGTATGGATGCTTTTTATTCCAATGTTTTAGTTTTGGTTATGTAGTAAAGGACATCGATTTTATTTATAACAAATGTCTATTAGTAACGAGTACATCGCTTTTTTAGAAAATTAGTGATGCAAAACTTTACACAATTTGGTCTATAAATTTCTTACACATCACTTTCAATTAAGAAAAGCTGATGTCAAAAAAGATAATGTACATCACTTTAAGGTAAAAAACTCATGTCAAAGAAATCCAGGTTCAAGTCTAAATGAAACATAGAAATCACTTTGTTTAAAATAAAACTGATATTAAGTGACATTATAAACATCATTTTTAACCAAACAAAACTGATGACAAAAAACGCAATGTACATCAGTTTCAGACAAATAACTGATGTGAAAGACTAACATGTTCATGTCTAAATGATACATAGACATCACTTCATTCTAGAAAAAACTGATGTCTATACGCTAAATTAGACATCACCTTTCATTAATGAAACAGATGTTTAATATGCCATTTTACATCACCTCTGTCAAATTTATCGATGTTTTATGACAAAAAATATAGCTCAATATATATTTAATATGTTTTAAAAGGTGTACTTTAGTTATTAAATAATTTTATTATAGCATTTTTTGAAAAAATCATCACATACACATCAGTAATTTTCACTAAAATTGATGTTTTTGTGACAAAAAACATAGCTCATGATGTGTTTAACATGTTTAATTAGTGTAATTTAGTTATTAAATAATTTATTTATAGCATTTTATGTAAATAATCAACACATAGACATCTGTTTTTTTAACTAAAATTGATGTCTAATCGAGTATAGACATCGGTTATCCACCGATGTCTAGAATAGACATCACCGACATCAACATCGGTTGTGAAACAGCATAGACATCGGTCAAAAAGCGATGTCTATGGACTTTTTTCTTGTAGTGAATCATCGAGCTCATAACAGCTCATATATTTGTCCTCCTACATAAATCGTATCTCGACACACCCTAAATATTTATATAAATCAATTTGGAATGATGAAACTTTTGTTTTGACTATTACTATTATTAGTAATACCAGAAGATAACCCGTGACCAGCGAAGAGAGCTGAAAGATAGTTAGGTGTCGTTTGGTTCGAGATGTGGTATCAGGTTGAAATTAGGAATCGGATTAGAGTGGTATGGAAATCAGGTACCATATCTGATATCATGTGTTTAGTTGAGTATTTGAATTAATATTTTTAATTTTAAAATTTTAAGCCGTTAATTTTAATTAAATTATAAATAATAATTTCATTATTATTTTAATATATTTTTTATTCATCGATTTATTTTAGTATTAAAAATTTACATTTAATTGCTAAAATAAAATTTAAAATAATAGAACTAAAGTTGATACTCATACCACTCCCTCGTACCCACTTCCCTACTTAGGTATGTAAAACCCATACCTTGGGCGTTTAAGGAATAAGTATCAAATTCAATTTTTTTTGAACCAAACACTAGGTATGGGGTTGAAATGGCCAAAACCCATACCTGATTCCAGAATTTGGCGAACCAAACAACCCCTTAGTTAGTTAGTTAGTTAGTTAGTTAGTCACTTAAAATGGGTTCTCTCTCTTAATAACATACACACGCTCTCTAAGATCAAAGATTAGTAGCTTTTTCCTTCTTTTAGCTTAAAAATTGTTGTAAAAGAACAAGTAGTAGATAGTGATAATGAACTCTACTAAAAATGACCTTAGATATGGGGTAAAAACCGATGTCTGTGTAAAAAAGGACTGACATCTTAATGACTAATGTTAGAGGTAATTTTACTTACACATCGGTGTTCACCCCATGTCTAAAGCAATATTGCACAATGTTTTGGGGACATTTCTGATGTCTTATAATCATATTTTTATAGTATAACTGAGTAATGTCATGTTAAATATTTCTATATTAGACTGATTATGCCTATTTAAACATATAGCACATAAGCTATTAAGAATAATTAACATCGATTATTGATCAATAACCAATATTTGTTTGTATATTTAACATCGGTTGTATAACATTGTTATGTCAATTGTTAGCTCAACATCGATTATTTATTTGAAACCTTTGTAAAAAATAAAGTTTAACATTGATACCAATAAGTAACGGTTATAGGTGTTCTATAACACGGAATTTGATTAAATATATGTTGTTATACCCCTCTACTTATATCATTTATTAGTTTATAAATAATGTATTAAACATATTTTTAAAAAAATATTTAAATTTTTACTGATGTCTTTAGTGATGTCTTTGATTATATATATATATATATATATATATATATATATATATATATACCAAAAGGACGTTAGAACAACAAATATGGATATAAACAGTAGGGAGAGCAATATAGTAAAGACTAAGACATGGTATGCATATTATATATAACTAAGTCATGGCAAAACATAAGAATTAACACAAAATATTAAAACATGATATGAACAAGAATAGGATTTGAAATTACTTGGAAACGCTTTTGATTATATAACTGAAAGTAATCTGCTAGTCTTTGTTTACAATTTGAGAAAACTTGAGAATAAACTTCGGAAATATGAACTGCTATCACTGGTACAAGATGTGTATATAATCTGCTCTCTAATTTCAAGTGTGTCCATTACTCTCTTCTTCCTCTTATTTATAGAAGGATGAGGAGTCTAATTTCTTGAAATAGCATCATTCTTTTTCTTGTAGTGGATTTCTGTTTTCCTGAGTGGACAACTTGACTTGTGTGGGAGGTCCTCTTTTTCTTAGTGGAGGGGCTGCTTTCCTGAGTGGGAGGCTGCTTTCTTCACAAGATTTTGAGTATGATTCTTCTTCCACCAAAAGTTGCTTTGTTTATAGAATATTGCTGAGTTGGTCTCAGTGGGAATCTTCTTTTGTGTCTTCTTTGTCTTCTTTTGAATAATGTTGAGTTAGTCTCAGTGGGAAGTGTCTTCTTTGTCTTCTTTTGTGTCCTCTACGAAATATTGATATAATTAAAACTATATACAAAATTTAAATGTTGTACAATATCTTTTTTAAGTACTTTTTACCGTTTAACCCTAATAATTTGGAGTAAAAAGTATCTTTACAAACTGATTACAATAATGAAATAAAGGAAAACTAAATATTATGAAATGATTTAAATTTGCATGAAATTTTTTGGGGGTATTTTGGACTTTTTTCTTTTCTTTTCTTTTCTTTTTCTTTTTTCTTTTTTCTTTTTTCTTTTTTTCTTTTTCTTTTTTTTTGATTTTTCAATCAATCGTAACTACAAGGGAAAATATCCCGTGGTAGTCATCTTCGTTGTTATCTCCTAAATGAACCGGACTGCTGTCGTCGGAATCATAAATTGAATTTGTGAGTTGAAGTAAGGATTCGTTGTATTGGATTCTTGTTTTTTCTTGGGCTAATAATGCTAGGGCATTTGATTTTTGGGCAAAGAAAGTGGCAACTTCTTTGTTGGTAATAAAATTTTGACTTGATAACCATTTTTGAATGATCTCTTTGGAAATCTTTTGGTCTTCTTTGAAATTGCTCCACCATTTGACTTTAAAGGACCGAATAATACAGGACTGTATCTGGTTGAAATGAATTTTAAACTCCCAAGAACAGACCCGTGGAAGAAAGAAATTTGAATATAACATTAAAAGAGGAGGAAAACATCTTTCGTATTCTGTGGGTTTCAAGTGTGTTTTGCACAGTTTTAGACATTCAGATGCATTTGGAGTAAGAATTTCTTCAATTGCTCCGAAGAAATCCCACCATTGAAGGAACCAAATAGGGAGTTCCTGAACTTGGATTTTGGTGTTGAAATAGAACAACCAGGAATGACTATTCTTCTGATTTTGAATAAAGAATGAATTATGCCATGCTTGCTGGTAATCCCCGTAGGAATATGAGGAGCAGTGGTTTAATTGTCTTTTGAAGTTTGAAGGAAAAAATTTTGGACGGTGGAGTTCTTGGCCCCATTGACTTGGGTCGATGACCTTTTATATTTGACATGTTATGTATGAAGGCGTTGAGTGTTCTCCATCCAGGGCGTTGTAAAAATGTTTGAACGTGACCGATTCACTAGACAAGAGAATGGCTTGATAATAGTCATTATTTTTTTATAGATCCCAGGGTTTTAACATCCATCCTTTAGGGAAAACATTTGAAATTGCTAGGGAGGCATCGTCATTATTAAATCCCCTTTCGACTGATACTATTTTTTGATGGTTTCTTTTGGTATAGTAATCAGAATTGGATTTTAAAAAGTTTAACTGGCTGACCACTACCTCCTGGTTTTGCATTTTTGGGGTATCAATTTCTAATTTTAATAGGTCTCTTAGGAGCTAAGAGGGTTGGGTTTTGAAAACTGACTATTTGTGTAGTTTGAAAGGGAGTATTTGTAGGTTGACTGGAAGAAGTGTTTTGTTGGGTAACTTTAATTGATTTTTCTGAAGAGCTTTGGGAGGCTGTTGAGGGATTTTGGATGTTGAGGCCATGGGCTTTGATGGTTTGAAGGGATAAAAATAATTTATTGTCTTATTCATCTGCAATTACCTTATCGATCCAGGATGTGATCGGTTTTACTAAAGAAGTACTCGCTTTGCTTTGTTGAGTGACCGGGAGTTGTCTGGGAAAGGCTGGGGTTTTTCCCCCACCTCAGCCTTTTCGAGGCATGAGACTATCTATTTTGTAGAAACTCACGGGTCAGAAAATCAGGGACACAGTTCATATCTCCCATAATGTGTTCAATATCAAAATCAAAAATTCTTACTAATGTTTCCATCTGGCGAAAATTTGTTTTGATGCAATATTTTGGACATCTTTTTGTAAAACCTCTTTTGCAGATTTACAATAGACTCTAAGGAGAAATTTTTAATTTAATAAATCACTTTGAAATTTTCTAATACATAAAACAATTGAAAGTATTTCTTTTTTTATAGTAGAATAATTTCTTTGACAATCATTCCAATGTGCAGATGTAAACTGGACTATTTATTCTTTACCATTGACTACTTGTTTTAGTATACCGCCGTATCCTAACTCAGAAGCATCTGTTTCAACTACTTTAGAAGCATTTGGATCAGCAAGGTGTAGACAAGGGATTTCTAGAACCTGAGCTTTAATTTGTCGAACAATTTCGGTATGTTCGGATGACCAAGGGACGGGGTTAGTTTTAAGGCGATCATGTAAGGGCTTGTCTATCCTATTGATGTTTGGATAGAAGTCTAGGACATAGTTGAGACTTCATAAAAATATTTGGAGTTGGGTTTTATCTGTGATTTAATCGGGAAATTTTGTTGCAAAGGTTAGGGCTCTTTCAATTGGTGTAACTGTTCCTTTTGATATATAGTGGGCAAGAAATCTTACACGAGTTTGAAATAGGGAAATCTTGGATTTTGATATGACTAAACCATTTTTCCTAGATACATGGCAAAAAGTTTTAAGGTGTTTGAAATGTTGTTCAATAGATTCTGAAAAAACTAGAACATTATCAATATAGAATAGTCATTGAATATGTCATTTATAATCCTTTGGAATTTACTAGGGGCAGTTTTGATTCCAAATGGAAGCACATTCTATTCATATTGTCCGAACGGGACCGTAAAAGCGGTTTTATATCTATCTTTTGGGTGGATTTGAATCTGCCAAAACCTGAGTTTAAATCAAATTTGGAGAATATTACCGAAGATCTTAATTTTTGTAAAAGGTCTTTTTTATTAGGTATAGGATATCGTACCCATCTTAAGGCTTTATTTAGAGGCTTATAATTGATAACTAGCCTTGGTGTCCCGCTCTCAATTTCAGCATTTTTGTTTACATAGAAAGCTGCACAGGACCACGGGGATCTGAATTTTGATATGATTCTTTTGGATTCGAGATCAGTGATTTCTTTTCTAGTAATGTTGTTCTAGGTCAGAGTTCATTTGGATAGGTCTCGCTTTTGTTGGTATTTCCTTCTCATCAAAATCTTTTTCATAAGGTAAATCAATCATATGTTGTTTTCTATGCCAAAAAGCATTTGGTAAGTCAGAACAGAGTTCCACTTCTATTTGTTTTAATAATTTTAAGATTTTTTCTTTGATAAAGCGGTCTTGTAACTGCTTCTCAATCTTGTGAGAGGAAAGGTCTTGTTTTAGATGGGATAATTGTATATGTTTGCCTTATATTAAGGCATTTATCTCGTTATTATATATAAAATATGCCTTTATTGTATTGAGGTTCCTTGTTTTGGGTTTTTTAAGAAATGGGAAGGTAAGTTTGGTGTCATAGGTTTTGAAAGTAATACCTTCGTAGGTGACAGTATAGGGGGTTATTAAATTGAAGAAAGGTGTACCTAAGATGACAAGATGATGTATTCCTTTAACTAGGAGAAAAGATGTCTTAATTTGGAAGGTTTTACTATTGATAGAGGCATCAACCTTACTAACTACATTGAGGTTTGAGTAATTAGCGGTGGTTAATTTTTAGTTGGTATGTTGATGAAATTGTTTTGGTATTATTTCTTCTTTAATGTAATTCAAATCTGCTCCTGTATCGAATAATGCAATAGTATCTAAGATAAAGTCATCTGAGAGGACAACTTTGACTTTAATGAGATATTTTTGGTAGGTAACTTGTCTTAATTCATATAAGAAATCTTCATCTTGTTCAAGAGTATTGTTTAAACTGCTTAGTTATTTTTGTTCAGTACTTTGCTCTTCTACTTCACGAATTAGAAGGACATTTAATGCTTCAAATCTATCTTCTGTTGTTCTTTAAGGATTTTTAATTCTTCTTTGATTTCTTTGATTTCTTTGTGTAGGTCTTCTATTGTTGGAACGGATATTTGGTTGGGTTTTTGTTTTTTTAATATTGTGGTTAAGTCATATGTAGTTTGGGTTCAATTGGTCGTTGGAGTAATTTTTCTAAGAGCTCTTTTCTTATTTGGGGATCAGTTATCTTTTCTATAATTTCGAGAGAATGTTCCTCATTTCTGGTGAGGGCGTTGATTCGTATGTCTTCAGAGGAGGAATTGTGAGAGGAAGATGAGCTTGTTGCAATTTCTTCTATTTGAAGAGGTTCATCATTTCCAGACATTTCAGATGTCTCAGAGTCGGAAGATTCAAGGAGTAAAGCCGAGATTTTGTTGGATAGGCTTTCTTCTATGTTTAATTCTTGTATTTTTCTATTAAGTCTGCAGAATCTTGATATATTTCCTTTTTTTCCACATTTATAACAAGTTATATCTTTATTGGCTGGTTTAGTAAATTTATTTTTGTTGAAAGGTTTTTTGTGGTAGGAAGGTTTATTGTTATTATTAAAGGAAGGTTTATTATAGAACGATTCTGTTCATTTTTTGTAGAAATGTTTAGATTTTGTGAAAGACCTTTTCTGATAAGGTCTTTGATATGGCTTGCATTCGCCATCACATTTTGTTTTTGAATAGCTTTTGTTGGGATTATAGTCAAACTCTTGACAGAAAGTACCTAATTCCTGCTTTGTTCTTTTCATTTCCCATTTGAGATGTCTTTGAAGGTTTAAATCTTGATAAATCCTTAGGCCTTCTCATTGTGTTTGGCTTATGAGTTGTCCATATTTTAGGTTTTTGTAAGGTATCGGGCTTCCGTGTTCAGTTATTAAAGAAGTTCTAACCCTTTCACCGAGAAAGGTTGGAAGTCCGGCTAAGAATTTTTCCTTCCAATTTGCAAGGTTCGAGTCTTCTCTAAGCATGACTCTGGTAAGGAAAGTAGTTTTATATCTCTGGAAATCACTAAGTTTTTTACATTTGAGATTATGTAAAAGCTCAGCATTCTTATCTCTCAGGTGAGAAGGGTCACCAATGAAGTGGTGTTTATGACTAGAATGAGTTGTGCTACTGCTCCTTGGATAGGGTTTCCTTATTCATCTAAAATGGGTTTTCCCTCTTCATCTTCCCTAATGGAATTTAAGATTTCAAGATGATTTTCAGGGGTAAGGTGATAGTCCCACCAACCTTTTAATTGGCCAGAGAACCCTGCTATGAGTAATTTAGCTATAGCTTTGTCAGGGGTTCTTATTTGGGTTGTATAAGCATTGGTTGCCATGGTCATTGTTGTAAATGATTTAGAATGTTATATTCAGACATTCCGTCTATATTCCATTCATAAACAGAGGATGCATTGAATTTAGATTAGGTTAAAATTTCAGGTTAATTTTCAACTCCATTGTCTGGGGCTGTGAATTTTGGAATCATTTGTCGGAGGTCATGAACTTGGGGTATTTCATTTATGAAAGCGTCTTCATCTGAGTCATGACGTATGACATTCATTTGTTTGGATGAAACACTGTCAACAGCTATTTGGGTTGTGGAAGACGAGGCTTCAAGTCTGCTAAGATGGTCTTTGATGGCTTTAACGAATTCTGGTCTATTTGTTTGAATTTGTTGTTGGCTTTGTCTAGAAACTTGGTATGGATTAAAGATGGGTTCTTGGTTATTAATACTTTTGGAGAAATCTATTGTTTTTTGAATTCGGTCTTCTATTCGGTTTAGTTGACTTCCTATGCTATTTAGGTGGGTGTTTGTGTAATTAACAGCAAGGATTGTATTCCTAGTATTTTTTAGTGTGTCATCATCTGGTCTCTTGATGGGGTGTGCCTTGATTTTTTCACTATGTATTGTTAGTGTGACATTTCTAAAAGGTGGGTGGTGTGATTCTATAGTTCCGCTACTTGTTTCCCATTATTTTCGTTTTTGGCTCATGCTTCGAGTGATGGGGTTTAGGTAATTTGTGAATGGGAAGAATAAGTTTTGGTTAGAGGAGTAAATTTCCAACCAATCAAAGAATAACATTTGGATTTTGTTTTGGTTGAGAAATTCATAATAAATTTCTTGAAGTTGTGTCTTTTGTTCTTTGAAGTTGGTAAAAAACCAATTTCTTTTTTCAGTATTTTAGGGAGAGTAGAACTCTTCACGAAGAAAAGTTTTATTGATTTGAAATTCTATTTCAATCACATTTAGCTCACTTGGCATTCTCATATTCTCAGTTATAGCAGAGAAGGTTGGGGATGTTGGTGATGAAAGGGAAACCCTGTTTTGGTTTGGAAGTAATTGACTTTGTTTATAGAAAGGGTGAGTTATATTGGAAGAATAATCTACACCACCCATAGAGGTATTGGGTATATCTGATGTAGAGTATCTTGGTCTTGAGGAAGTGTTAATGATAGAAGGGATTTGAGAAATCCTTCCTAAATTTAAGGTTCTTGAGGAAGCATCAGAATATCGAGAACTAATAAAAGGGGCTCGGGATGATCGATCAAATACAAGGGTGACTCTTCCATTGTCATCTTGGTAAACTTGGTGTATTTGTATGTTTGGTTCTAATCTTTCCGATAATCTAGGGCGAGCTACTCCTTCTAAAACCCATTCAGTGGGAAGGGAAATGTCATGCCATTTTATGGATCGAGGAATGATTGTGTTAGATCTTGAAAGATCAGTTTGAAGAAGGATGGTTTCTCCTTTGACGAAAGCATTTTTATGCCCATCATCACAAATGGACATTATTGCTTTATAATGAATTCGAAAGATTAAAGCAACCGGAATTGATCCTTCTAACATTTTATAGTTGTGAGTTTTAACTTGGAGTGTCATGCTATATATAACATTCCTGTCTTTAAGAGAAATGGATAAATTTGGATAGCAACTAAAATAGATGGGTACGTTACATAGACTTGATTCTATGGAACTTAACAAAGAGTCATTGAACTCAAGGAATCTAGCATCTTTTAAAATGGCTAATACTGAGGTGTCTAATCCTTCTTTGGTTAAGGGCTTAATTCCTACTTGGACTAGACCTATATAGATGTAATTATATGATTTTGCTAGTTTTTGTAGGGAACTTTTGGTGAGAAGGTGAATTGTTTCGAATGATTTTGATAGGTGTATGTCCCTTTCTTCGGTTTTGATGGAAAAACTTGAACTATACCATTTTGTATCATAAACTTGGCTTTTTGGGATTTTTGGGATGTCCCAACGCTCTATTGCTTTTTGGAGGTTTTCGACATTAGTTTCCTCACTATGTGTAATATTTCTTGAGTCTGACGTACAGAATACAAAATCCATGTTCTAGGTTCAAAAAAGACGTAGGCTAAGCTTTTGCTTACAATCCTAGAGAAAATGAGTTTACTGCCTCCTATGGACTTATAACTGATAAACTAGGCAAAACGACTCGGCAAAGGCTTAGCTACAAAAGTTAAGAACTAAGAACAGAGAAACAGTAGGCAACAGAGAAATTTTTGATTTAATAAATCACTCTGAAATTTTGTAATACATAAAACAATTGAATGTATTTCCCTTTTTATAATAGAATAATTTCTTTGAGAATCATTCCAATGTGTAGATGTAAATTGGACTATTTATTCTTTACCATTGACTACTTATTTTAGTATACCACTGTATCCTAACTCAGAAGCATCTGTTTCAACTACTTTCGAAGCATTTGGATCAGCAAGGTGTAGACAAGGGATTTCTAGAACCTGAGCTTTAATTTGTCGAACAATTTTGGTATATTCGGATGACCAAGGGACGGGGTTAGTTTTAAGGTGATCATGTAAGGGCTTGGCTATCCTATTGATGTTTGGATAGAAGTCTAGGACATAGTTGAGACTTCCTAAAAATCTTTGGAGTTGGGTTTTATCTGTGATTTTATCAGGAAATTTTGTTGCAAAGGTTAGGGCTCTTTCAATTGGTGTAACCACATTCGTGTCGTTGAGGTTTGCAGGAAACGAGCAATTGGATAACCATTCCTTGCAGCAGAGAAAAACTTCATAGCCTAAAATAGACCAAAATTGTTAGAAAAAGGCTGGATTCAACCCATCAGGTCCAGATGCCTTGTCTGGGTGCATCTGTTTAACTGCAGCTGTGAACTCGTCAAATGTTAACTCAGCAACAAGATCTTCATTTTTAGACGTTGTGACACACCTAACAGATGTCAGATTGGGAGTATCACTGTGACCACGATTAGTTGTAAACACTTCTATAAAGTAGTCCTTAACCATCTGGCACATGTCCTCATGATTATGAATATGCTCACCCTGATCGTTCTCCAGGAATGCAATCTGATATATCTTCTTTCTTGCTAAAGCAGTGGCATAAAAAAACTTTGTATTTACGTCGCCCTCAGCTAGCCAAAAGTTATTTGCTCATTGTTTCCAATAATTTTCTCATGAAGCAACAACGTGTTAAGCTTTTCCGTCTCGATAAAATACTGCTCCACCCCTGACATATCAGTACGATCTGAGAGATTAGCTACTATAACTTTCTAATTTTTCACTTTATCTCGGAATTTATGGAAGAAATTCCTACCCCATCGAGCCATGAAGCCAGACACTGAGATAAGCTTTGGTAAAATGTTAATAGCAAGCATATCCATCCAAAAGTCTGAAACATCTTTTCGAAAATTGGGCTCTCACAGCCAAGTGTTCTCAAACCTGAAGCGAAAGATCTTCCTCGAAAAAGAGGTATTAACGAGGTCTAAGAATAACGGATCATGATCCGAAACTGAAGCATGATTTACAGAAAGCTTACAAAGAGGAAAAAGATTCTACCAAGCCTGAGTAGCAAAACACCTATCAAGTCTTACCTTCACCCACCCTGGTTTGCCTCGACTTCGTTCCCACGTGAATTTGCCTCCATGAAGCTCGAGCTCAGCAAGCAAACTATCATCAATATCTTTCCTAAAGCCCTCCATTAAACTTCTAAGATGATGCATGCAGCCCCATTTGTCTGAATCATACTAGAGATAGTTGAAATCTGCCACAATACACCACGGAAGATCAGACATGCTAGCTAGAGTACGAATAAGGTTCCACGAGTTATGTCTCCTAGTTTTTTCATGGAACCCGTAGAAACAAGAAAGTTGCCAAACAACAACATTATTATGCTTGAAATTAATATCAACATGATTATGGGAATACCCAGTTGTTTCACAAGCTCCGTTGTTACGCCAAAAAACACCAAGATCACCACTATGACCGATACAATCTACTGCAAAACACTGAGAAAAACCAAATTTAATACGGAGATACTCTATTTTACCTGCTCTTGAAATAGTTTCAGAAAGAAAGAGAACATCGGGTTTATGTGATTTTATCAAATCACCAAGGACACGAACTTTATGAGGGTTCCCCAACCCTTGACAGTTCCAGCTTAAGACATTCATTTGGACTGGCTAGCTTACTCCGCAAGCTTAGCCAAAAATTTAGGTGAAGAAGCTACAAGATCGCTAAGAGAAAGTGTAGGTTCGGAGACAAAGGTGCCATGGCCACCTTCTACTTTCATAAGTTCATTTGAGTCAGTCTCACGCCGACTTTTTCGCTCATCCATATTAAGCCCAATCAACTCTTGAGTAGACGGCCCATTAAAAGATTTGAAAATGCTACTTTCCGCTATCATATTTGAATAACCCAGCTGGCACTTTGATCCTGAGAGAATAGCTTTGCTGGTAGGTTCTTTCCTTATCTCACTCACTCACTGTTGTTTGACTCCGTCTTCAGTGGGGAAATAACCTGCCACAGTAGTTCCAGTTGAGTGCCCAACAAATTGAATTGGGTATTCTTCATCCAACTCATGATAGTGCCCTGCATTCCAATTACATTATCTTAAATCCAAGTTAATACTCAATCACTACAATACAAACTTAACTCACCTCAATCGAAAATCGCAAACAAACAGTTAACTTCAAATAATTACTCAACTAATTAAAAAATTACGATTTCAAATTAAACCTCCAAATTCTAAAATAATGTTTTAAAGCTTACCCAATTTAAGATTTGAACTCCGACTTGGCTTTAAACTCAAACTTGAGCTTTAAACGCCGACTTGAGGTTCAAACTCCGACTTGAACAACCTCCGGCAATTTTTTCAAACTTTAACGAGAGAGAAGAGGAGAGAGAGGAAGAGAGAGAGAGAGAGAGATTGAGAGAGAGAGGGCGAGGTTGAGAGAGAGAGATGCGTGAGCTGAGAGAGAGAGATGAGAGCAGTTCTTCGGTCGAGTATAGAGAGAGATGAGTTTTTGTTTTTTTTTGGTTTAATGTTATATGTTAGATGGGTTTAATTTTGAATGTTAATTTAATTTTGATTTTATTTTTGAAGAGGGGGAAATCAGGACTTGAAATTTTGCTAAGAAAAAAAATTAGGGGGAACTTTTAAGAGGGGGTGAAATATTTGGCTAAGGGGGAAAATAGAGGAGGCGCGCTCGATCAATTTTTTAAAACAGACTTACAACATTGGTTGGGATAAAAAATTGATGTTTATCTTATACAAAGACATCGGTTTATTAAAACTGATATAAAAAATACTTTTTACATCGGTGCCCAGAGCAACCGATGTGTAAGAGGTGATGTCTATTCTACTTTTTCTAGTAGTGCTTGTTTTTTTATGTGAAATTTTCACTTCCCGCATGCTGAAAAACTTAGCGGGTCAAAGTTTAATGGCCCAACCCAACTATTTAGCAGCTTGATCATTGCCAATATATTTATATATTTATTTTATAAATTTTATTAAATTAAACACATCCCATTTATTATAATTAATTGATTACTTTAATTTACTTATAAAATTTTAAAACTATTACAAGATGTTATGTTCTATACTCGATTGATTTAGTGATTTTAATTAAAAATAATTCATATACTAATATTATTAACTTGTAAAAATAAATAAAATATAAATTTCAATTACTATTTCATTTCTATGTTAAAAATTACTAATTAGTTAAATTCAGAAAATTCATCTTTAATTATATATGTCATTTTGGTAACACATTTTGACTCTACCGCAACATCAAAAAAGAGGGGTTGCGGTAGACATTGGTTTTGAAGGCTACTATTACACTTTTCTTTGCAACCCCACTGTAAAGTGTTGCGGAATCCAATCTATGGCGCAGTGATGGGCTCAACCACTACACCAATATTTTGTGAGTTTAATTATAAAAGAATATTAAACTTAAAATAAGATATATATATATATACTAAAACAAGACTTGGAAATATCAACCACACGAATTAAAATTCAAAAATAAGTTGATAAAAATTATCAAATAACTGTACATGAATTTAACTAATCATATTTTCATCCAATTATTCATGACCAACTCTACACTGAAATAAATTAAAAGAATATATTTAATTTCTTAGACTAGATAATTTAAAGATATCTATGCTTTCGGTTGGATCTATTTGAATATTACAATGTTATTTTTTTCAGATTGAACCCGCAACAGCTACTCTTCGGATGCGCACACCTGCAAATCATGTGAATCAAGGTAAATCGCACTTAAGCGATATGCTATGATTCGGGAGGCATAATTATAAATTCTCCTCTCATAGGATTCGAACCTGTGACCAAGTGCATAATTATCAATAATTATCCCTTCTTTAACCAACTGAGCCAATTCTTGTTTATACCTTTTAAAACTTTATGTACCATATTTTCTACTAAGTTAAATTTATGTTCTCGTATCTCCAAGTCTAAAGTTGATGCTTAATTACCTAGGAAGTTAATGGTTTATTTTCTAACAAAGATTCATGACTCAATAATCAAAATCATATTCAAGAAACTTATAAATCTACACTAAAAAATACATAACCTGCATTGTAAATATTGGAATATATAGTAATATATATTATATATATGTATACATTTAATATGAATTTGTTATGAAATTTATATTATTTTTCAAATATTAATTGGTTATTTATTGATATTGTTTTTTGTGTTTATTAACAAAATAATTATTTTCAAAATTGAAATGTCAAATCATATGAAAATTGCTTTTGTGCTCTATAGACTACATTATTATGTTTTGTTTATGATATTTGGATAATAATGTTAATATTCTACCGATTACTCTCTTTATAATTTATTAAATGTCAGATATCCTTGAATATGATATGCATTTTATATCCATAAGCACATAAATTAGAAATGAGATTATGAGATTATTAAATGTACTTCCGTTATATTATGGATCATATAAAAAATATATATAATCTATAAAGAATTTTTCCGTTATATTATGGATCATATAAAAAATATATATAATCTATAAAGAATTTTATCCTCCTATTTTAGGAGTTGTGAGTTAAACTATGAAATTTGTGGTCGGGAAAGCCTAGCTATTATGAAAAGGTTACAGTCGGGTTCTCGTTTACCCACAACGGAGTGCTCAAATATTGATTTGATCTGATAATCTACTCATTGAACAATGAAACCATAGTTAAACTATTATCGTGCTTAAATGTTGATTTGATATGATAGTCTACTCATTGATCAGAAAACCATGATTAAATTATGATTAGAATGACACATTACATGTATCTAGTTTAACATTTAATCTTATATTAAATTGTACATTATTCATGAAAGTTTTAATCGATAACGATCATTTATTATTACTTCCAAAGAAATGATTTATTATTAGATGTCTCTCATTGTTTATGATTTTAAATTATATATACAAATCATTCCCAATGTAATATTAACCTAAAGGGTCAAATAAAGAGTAATTGGAGGATTATATAATTTAAATTCGTATTTAAATTAAATGTATGTATTTCGAATTATTTGTTATTAATTTAGTTTAGATAAATAAGAAATTTTAATTTACCATTATATTTGGAATTGAATCATTTGAAAGTAAGACTTTATTACTAATAACTTGAATTTTCAAATTTATTAAAACTCTAAATTATTTTGGGGTTATAAGTCTTTTTCTCTTGCATATATAGAATCTTATTAAGCCTTAGTTAGGGTTTTATATTTTTGTAAGATAAAATACAAGGAATAGAAGCTTAGAGAGAAAAGGCGGGTTCTGATTTACGAGTGCTGGTATACACTCATCCTCGTTTTGTGTGGACACCTTAAAGGCGTAGATCGTTTCACGACAGAATACTTTGTGACTATTTATAGTTTGGACCTCTATTAGATAACCAAAATCATATAACTTTCTAATGTAAATATTTTAACTTCGAATTAAATATTGTTTCTGGCATCGATCTTGCGATGGATTTTAACTTTTTCTCATTTTTACAGTTTTTATATATTTTTTCACTCACTTATGCCTCCAAACCCAACAATATAAATATTTGATCATAACTCTAATTGTGGAAGCACGTTGCACATTTGGATGATTTAGTACTTGTTGTTATACAATGGGAATTAACTTCCCATTGTATTTCGTGTATTTTTTAAAGGTCATGTTAAGTGAAATTTTTTTGTTGGTTAATATAGGTACGAGTTGTAATTATAGCGGTATATATACACGTCTATATGTATGAGGCGTACACATGTTCATCTATAGCTAATTTTTACGATGGTAAGTATGGATAATCAATGGGGAGTGGGTATGTAGTTTCCTATATTAAGTAGTATTTATTCGTTTAACATGAACATAGAAAATATATGGTAAGTTATAATTGTGTAGTTTTCATTCATTTAACATGAAGATAAAGAATATATGGTAAGTTAAATGTCTTATGGCTTCTACTCTATTGTAGAGCAAGGAAGTAGTGAAGATGATTTACGATTCTAATTTATCATTCGAGTTTATGATTACAAGTTGAGTGACCATAAGACCTATGTGTATGTAAAATCTCAGTTAAGAAGTCAAAAAGGAAAATAGGCTTAAATAGAAAAATTTAAACATATTTATTTTAAATATCCAACTAAATTGATGTAAAGGCCATTAAGAGTATCAAAATTTAAGTCTACGTACTATATTTTATAAAAATTTAGAAAATGTAACCATGATAAGAACTCATCTCACCCTTGTGTCTCAAGAGTATGATGTGCTTGTACAAACCACATAGAGAAGTTTTAACACTATCATAAACCGACCAAAATCTTTTGGCCAAACGTAATGAAAATCCATAGAAAATGATGGTCGAGGGGCTCAAATCTTGTACTACCAAAATGTCGCGAATTAGTAGCTAACCAGTACAAAAGTAAAACATGCCTATATCTAGGTTTACACATCATTTTTACAACAGGACTCTCACATCATTATTTCAACTAAAAAATAATATTATTTTTCAGTGTCTAGGTTTTTTGTATGATGGTATCCCGTCGTCCACCTCATTACCCCAAGTCACTTATTAAACAAAAAAATTGATTTATTTCACTTCAATCATTTTTTTACTTTATTTGGTATAAAACCAAAATAAAAGATTTAAAGTTTGCTTAAAAACCTAAAAAATTATAAATCCCTCTCAAATCCATAATCAACCACACTTAGATAGAAAATATGTGAATTTATTATCTAAACTACTTTATTTTCTGTTATCACATTCATCTTTCATCTCCTCCAAATAAATTTTATTTTCAAGAAATTCTTTCTTTTCCCTTTTCATATCTTTGCATGCTTATAATTTTGATATGAATTTAGTTATGATATATCACTAAAACACTTTTCATATAAAAAACTATGCACCAGTTATTATCGGAGTTACACTTGGTTCTATCCTATTTACTATTAAAAACGCGAAAAAACCTACCCCATTAAATCCTTTTCCTACCACCCTCGTCTATGGTGATAAGAAAAGACAAACGCATTTACTAAAATACAACAAACACAAATAATCTGATACATTATTTATTAAATTGATCCAAATTTGTGCATACACTACAAAAAATGGATAAATACAACTGGTTTAAAATTAGTTGTATTTAGCTAAATTTAGACCATTTTCAGTTGAATTTAGCTAAATACGGCAATTGTATTTGCTCGAGTCATATTAGTAAAATGGTTGTATTTAGTATTAAACACGACCGACTAAATACAATCGGCTAAATACAATCTCTTAAATATGATCCTCTAAATACAACTTCTTCCGATCAAATTTATTTTTTCAGATAAAATTCGAATATCCCGTCCAAATAATTAAATTTAATGACAAAATTTAAAAGACCCGCCCAATTATCAAATTTAACTGAATTTTGTCAAAAATAGGATTCTAAATGTTACCGGATACAGTTCAATTCACGCACGCCAATTTCAAAAGAAAACTCATCGAAAACTGTAAATATCCAAATCCAAGCGAGCTTCCCAAAATCCGGTCAGTTTCCTGTAGCCCTAAAGTCAACTAAATCTCCATTTTCGAGAGAAATTGAACCTGCCAAATAGTTCTAAATTAATCCAACAATTTAACTATGACCACAACATACTGATACTATCACCGAAATGCATAATAAAATCGAAGCACACCTTTCATTTTTCGATGAAACTCAAAATTATACAGAGCTCCACACAATTTGGCATTCAATATCATAAAAAAACTTGAGAACCTATCGATTATTAATTATCATATAAACAAATAATCAGAATCAAAAACTGAAAAATGAATCCAAATTGATACCAAATTCTACTATACACAAATACTAAGTTTTCAACTCAAATTTTCGATGTTCATACATTTTTAAAAAAGAATTAAACTTTAAATTTTAAAAGCCTATTTCATTTTCAACTTGAAAAATGAAGAGAAAATAAAGAGGGGATGGGGATTTCTCAACTAGAGCCTGAGATTTGGACTGAGCAGATGGGGATGGCAATTAAGGTGTGTTTATGTTTGTTATGTATGTATATATTGGTATAAAGAAAGAGGGAGGAGGGATTTTGTGCGGTGAAAGAAACATGGGGAAGGGGTTGTACGTGAGTAGGGTTAGTGGCTGGGTGTGAATGGATGTGAGTGGGTGGGAGTTATTATATTTTGTTTTATAATTTTTTATTATTTTGACTAGAAATTCATAGTTGACCGTTGGATGAAGTTTTATAGTTAAATTTGGTACGTTGGATCTTTTTTATTTTTTGCTAAATTGCATTTTTTATAGAATAGAGAGAAGAATATACAAGGGATTCACCCTATGATCTATGACAGGCCATAGAAAAGACTATATATAACAAATCTCTGAGAGAGATTGAAGATAGAAAGTAACAAAAACAACCTAACAGCAATAATTAGAAGCGAACAAAATTGCTTAAATGAGGCCTATTACAGATAACAGAACTATACCAACCAGAAGCACTAAATCTAGGTTTGACATCAAGGACAATCCCTTGGAGGAGCTTTGATGGGCCAAAGATACCCTTATCATGCGCCCTTGCATTCCTTTCTCTCCAAATTTGATAGCCATAAATCTGTGCATAGAATAGAGCAATGGTTCCTTTATGCTTATCCTCCAGCTCAGTTAAACTAACCAGGAAGTCAGCCTAAGAATGATAAGAAACCGGGATGTCAAAAACCCTAAATATTTGCATCAAAATCCACTTACTGTAGATGCCGTGAAGAAACAAGTGACTAGTAGTCACTCTACCAAGGATACAGAAAAAGCACTGTTGAGTATTGGAAAGACCAAATCTATGAAGTCGGGCCAAAGTACTGATCCGATCTAAACAAGTGAGCCACTAATAATGAGCATATATTTAACCTGAAGTCTATGCCATACAGCTTTGTGCCAAGGGACCAAAGGACCTGTGTTTCGAATGGAGGACCAGATATGCCATGTTTTGATTTTAGAAGCATCCAAACCATCCCATAAAATATGATCAAGACCACTGGAATGAATAGGTGAAAGATTAGGATCCTCAAGCCAGCTGGTGAGTAAATGGTTCGTGTGGTGAATTCTACTATTAGGCCTCGGGAAAGACCAAATTCCCGAATTGATGACACAAGCGACTGTTGCATTAACAGGGAGAAATCATTGGCTAATGATAGGGGCAGTAACTGAGTTTGCAAGGCAACAAGAGTTCCATTATGGTTCAAATCAAAGAGAAATTGAGGTTCCACTAACAATATGGTAAGTGATGAATCGTAAAGCCATACCTCGAAGTTTAAGAAATTTCCTCCAGATCCACGAGTAGTCTATGGGAATATCCATAATCCAGAAGTGCCTATGCTTCAACATAGTCTTGTCACCCAGGCAGCCCACAGAGAACCAGAGTTAGTAACAATTTTGATCAAGTGGTGAATCAATTGGGCCTTATTCCAGTGCACCATGTTCTTTAAACCCAAACCTCCCTCCTCTTTTGGTATGCATAAAGAATCCCAAGGAACTTTGGCACCTCCTTTTTTATTTATCTTGCCCCTCCAAAGAAAATGAGTTAGCAAAAATTGAATATTTTGGTGCATAGCTGTCGGAAAGAGAAAATGGTTACACCAAAAATTTTGAATTGCTTGAATAATAGTCCTGATAAGCATGACCCTCCCAGCAAGAGAAAGGAGTAAGTTTTCCCAAGAATTCAACTTAGAAGTAACCCTTTAAATTAAAGGAATACAGTCATTTATACAAAGTTAAGAGGAGATCAAAGGAATTTCGAGGAACCTAACAGGAAGGGAACCTCTCAGGATGGAGTAAGTGTCATCAAACTAGCTAGTAAATCCAGGGTCACAGTTACACAAGTAACTATTACTTTTGTGCACACTTGGTTTCAAACCAGTCCAATCAGAGAAAGTAGATAGGTTATCCATTATGTGCAAAATAGATTCCTGGGAACCTCGAGCAAAAAATAAGACGTTATCGGCAAAAAACAGATGATAAATGCTTAGATCCTTGCATTTCCAGTGATGATGGTACCCTGTTGGAGTTTTTGTTAGCAGGAATGAAAGGATATTCATGTTAAGGGAAAAAATGTATGGAGACATAGGATCACCTTGTCGGATGCCCACAGTACCTTTGAAGAAGCCATGAATCACGCCATTAAGTTTAACGGACTATCTCGGGGTACAAATACAGCTATTGATCCAGGAAATCATCTCGCCCGAGATCTAAATTTTATTGAGAACAAATAGAATGAAATTCCAGTGAATAGTATCAAAAGGCTTGTGCAAGTCGATCTTAAGAGCACATCTTGATGCCTCTATTTCCTTTCATGGCCTCAAAATAATTCATGAGATAGAAGAATGTAAAGCAGACTGTGCATTATTGACAATGTTGAGAAGAACCTTCTTAAGTGTGGAAGTTATAATCTTCGAGATACATTTATACATAACAGTACATAACGAAATAGTTCTAAAATCTTGCATCCGTGACGTAGTAGTGACCTTTGGAATGAGGGATAAGAAAGTTGCATTGGTGCCCATTGGCATTGTGCTAATTAAAAAGAAGTGTTTCACGGCTTCACAAAAGCAAGACCCCGTGATTTCCCAAGTAGCCTGGGAAAAATTCACATTGACCCCGTCAGGACACGGGGCTTTGTTACGCTTCATAGTCTTTAAGGTCTCAAAGATGATTAAATCTATCACATGAGCCGCTAGGAGCCTAGCCTGTTCACCATTGATGGTGTTGCAATCAACCAAATTGAGGTCAATTGGATCTGGAGTTGAAGCATTGCTCATCAAGTCTTGAAAGTAAGAAATGACTATATTTGCACACACCTATTGACCATGAACTAAATTACCCTCCATATTATGCAAACTAAGCACCTTATTATGATTCCAATTGACCTTACATTGTTGATGAAAGAAGGAGTTGTTCCCGTCACCTTTATGCATCCATTTAACTCTGGACTTTTGAAGAAGGAGGTGTTCTTCCTGAAGAATGGCTGTGTTAAGCTTTTCTATAAGCAAACGCTCTTGGTGCATAAGAGATGGACTCTTATCCGAGCTCAAAGCTTATTAAGCTGGGCACGCATAGAATTAACAAGATTATGAAGATTCACATACTCTTTATTGAAATCACGCAGAGCACTTTTGACATTTTTGAGTTTAAAATTGAATTGAATCATTGGATTACCATTATAACCCCGGGCCCATGTTCAAGAAATAAGATGATTAAATCATGGCAGATCAATCATAAAATTGAAGAATTAAAATGGTTTACCAAATTTAGCAAGCTACATAGGCTACTCGTACAAGATAGTGTTATGATCCATTAGATCTCTAGCTTTCACAAACGTATTTCTTTCGGTAAAAGTCTAAAACCACAAAGAGTTACCAACCATACGATCCAACCTTTTGAAGACAGGTGCATGTTGCCTTTTGTTTGTATAGGTGAATAAGTCTACAACGGTTCTAATAGGACCCAGTCCTTTGTTAAACATACATTGTCCTTGAATGCTTGCATACCAGTAGTCTAGTGTTCCCTGCTACCAGAGATTTCATCAATACCAAGGACACAATTGAAGTCACCCAACAAACACCAAGGCAAAGAAGAATTTGTTAAATTGGTACAATAATCCCAGAGCGAGACTCTATCACATGCCTCATTGTAAGCATAGACAAACGAAACCAGAATTGTAATATTTTTTTTCAAGAAAGGTAGCCACACAAGTAAAGCATTGAGCATTGCTCGAATGCAAAGAAACCTTCCAGACACCTGGGTCCCAACCTACACATATCGACCATTATAATGGTGGTCATAATTAAATAACCACTTACACCTTCTATTTATTTTCTTGGTGATACCCGAAGTATTTTGAGTTTTAACCTTAGTTTCAAGGACACCCATAAAGATAAAATTATTCATAGAAATAAAATTTTTGAGCTCCTGTTGGTGAGGACCTTTATTTAGGCCTCTCACATTCCATGAGACGAACCTCATTGCAAACGTCGAAGGGTTGTTGGCCTCAAGGCCAGTTGGGAACTCTTCTTGTTTAGACGAGATGAGTTTGTTCGAATGAGATCGACTGTTTAGCAAAAGTACATTAGAAAGGAGATCGCCTTTAAAATTGCTTTATCTAGCTTTGATACCATGAAAATTGTATACACTGAAGAATTGAACTTATTGAAATGTAAAGATTGATTGAGAAGTTAGTTACAGCTTGTGTCTGTGTCTTGAATATATACAAAGTAAAGCTAAGCTAATGAAATTGGCGGGAAAAACATAACTAACTAACTAACTTTAACTATACTAGTTTGACTATTATGCTGAGCTGGAAAACTGGTGACATGGTTTGATACATCAGCATCAGTATTGTCAATAGTAGGATTTAATCATAAACTAGTTACTTATATTATTTATGTATTGCTTTATTTTTATCGAATAAATTTAGTTTAACTTGGTCTATAGTGAGTTAGTCTCGTATAAGAGTTTGAATTAGTAATGGAGTCATTATATGAGTTGGTTTATTTTCTATTCTTCAGCCACATTTATGTTTGCCTTTCTATATATGCCTTGTAATTTCCTTTTGAGTAAATAATGAGAAAACTTTACAAATAACTGTGCATGCATATCTGTGTATGATTTTGATCAAATTGCATATTGAGTTTTAGTTTATTACAACGGAGTTCTCATATGCAAAATGATTTCATTAATTACACCATCACTACCAACTTAAGTAAGGAATGATTTTTTAATTCATATTTTCCATTATTAAATTGTTGATTGTAATTATTCCTCATTATGACTTTGTATAAAAATATCTTTAATAATACTAAAATAAGTTGGTGATGTAAAAGAAATGCATAATGTCATATACCACACTTTTATCTCTTAAAATTATGTTAGAAGTCCTAACTGGCCTAAATAATTATCCTATAATCTTGTCTTCTTGCGGCTCTCCTATATCAACCTTTGTTCTGTGACAACTCAACGAGTGTGATGAATCATTTCACTATTTTGTACTTCTATATCACTGTAATAACTTCGTATATGATATATCATGTTTTTAAATACAAATTTTTTGTTTTTTATATGTTTTATCTGGGGTTATTTTAATTTAAGATAGTGGTCCTTGTTTAATGAATTTGACTCATTATCTTGGGTATTCCTACCACGTCCATGGGTAGGAAATGATCTTATCACCTATAGAGAAATAACGGTGGGAAATGACCAACTAGTTACATTTCTTACTAACTATTAATTATTATTTTTTTTGAAGCAAAATGAATTTCATTAAGCAGGAACATCATACAGCAGAGCCTCCACCAAACTACTAGGAGGAGACGTAAAAATGTTTGGGCATTCTAGCAAACAAGGAAATCGAGCCATCAAATGGGCTGCTTTGTTTGCTTTCCTTTTAGCAAAATTAATCGAAAAATCCGGTTTAGAATGAATAATAGCACTATATTCATCTAGGACAAAACCAACTTCTAGAGAAATATCATTAGGACGACTGAGAGCTTGAACAACAAGGAGAGAATCAGATTCCACCTCGATTCTTTGGTACGGCAACGTAGACACCCACTGGAGACCCTCCAAGATGGCAGCAACTTCGGCCTCAAAAACAGAACTCACCATTAACAGCTTCCTGACTTAACCCATAACAAATCCACCTTCGTGATTACGTAGAATTAGGCCAATAGAGAAAGTACTATCGCCTAGCTTGATTGCTGCATCTGTATTCAGTTTATAAGAACCCATCACTGGAGGTTTCCATTTGTGTGGAGAGGTCTAACTAGTTATGGTGCTGGTAGCCGGCGTTGCTGCTCGACTCTTCTTTGCTGCATTCCAATCCGCAAAGTATTTTGAACTCCAATCCATGGCTATCCTTCCGTTAACTAATTTGTCATCCCACACTTTTTTATTTCGGAAGAACCAGATCCCCCACAACACTCTAGCTATTTGGACTAACTGATCTTGCCCGGACGTACTTAGCATTTGGAGAAGCTAATCAGGAGCATACTCAACTTCACTCACGTCTAAAGATACTTCACATGTTGCCAGCAACTAAACGCGAACGGACAGTCAAAGAACACATGCAGTAAGTGTTCGACGTCTGAATCACTCATGGGACAGATGATTGGCAGGTCCACACCTCGAGATTTTAATCTGTTGTGTATAGGAACATTGTTACGGCAGAACCTCCACAGAAAGGTTTTAACTTTATGAGGGACATTTAAACGCTAAAGTTTGCTCCAGCCACTACTCTGCACAGCATTTGTGTTGCCCATGGTAGTGTCACACCAGTGTTGTTACCCCGATTTGGCAGTATATTTTCCATAGACGGACTTTTTCCAAGCAATGCGATCCTTAACAGAGCCATTAGGGATACGAGTTTCTAATATCAATCACGCGAAAAAAAGTCACATACCTTAGGCTCATCCCAACGTCTAGCATCACCCATGATGAAGTCAGAAACAGAGATATTGGGCGCTCCATACACAGGCCCCTGATCTACACAGAGACCCTCCTTATTTCTAAGCCAAGGATCTTTGACGGCATTAATATCCATCCCATCCCCTAGAACCCATTTGAAACCACTGTACAATAAATCTTTCACAGTCACCAACCCTGACCAAATGAAGCTTGCTCCTGATTGTATTCGAGCCTACAGAAGACTACAATTAGAAATATCGAGCTTTATAAAGACGAGCTACAAGCGACTGAGGCTCCTTAATAAACTTCCAGCACTGTTTACCAACCAAGGCAATATTGAAGTCGTACAGGCTTCGAAATCCCAGACCACCTTTATGTTTAGAAATGCTCATATCACCCCAGCCAAGCCAGTTAATACCTCTATTTTTCCGTGGATTCGAGTTCTACCGGTATTTATTAATGATCATTTTCATCTCCTGGCAGAGCATCTTTGGTAATAAGAAGCAAGACATACAATATGATGGAATAGATTGAGTGCCATTTTTGATCAAAACAGTCTTTCCTGCCTGCGATATAGACTTTGTACGCCAACCTTAAACTCTTTTCCACACCTTGTCCTCAACAAAACTGAAGACCTTCCTTTTTGATCTCCCCACTAAATATGGCAAACCAAGGTATTTGTTGTTGTGTAAATTATTAGTCACCCCTAGAATGCCAGAGACCTCAGTTCTGACATGAAGATTAACATTAGAGCTAAATGAATTCCCGACTTTTGAAAGTTCATAGACTACCCTGACATTGTCTCATAAGTATTTAGCAGATCCTTGATAGTTTCAATTTCTCCTCGGTTGGCTCGAAAAAATAAGAAACTATCATCCGCAAAAAGGAGATGCATGACCACTGGAGCTGCAGGACAAATCTGACACCCATGAATAAGCCCTTCACTTGCTGCATTACTCAAGCTGTTAGACAGTCCATCCACGCATAGAAGGAAAAGGTATGGGGACAAGGGGTCCCCCTGTCGAAGTCCCCTGGTAGGTTGAATTGGGCCAATAGAAGAGCCGTTAAAAGAAAACTCGTACGAGATTGTGGTAACGCCAAGCATCATCCACTGTATCCACTTTTGACTAAACCCCATTCCTCTCATGCTCTCCTTTAGAAAATCCCAATCGACTCTGTCATAAGCCTTACTAATGTCAAGTTTTAGAGAAACTTTACCCTCCTCCCTTGTATTTTTCTTTTGCATATGGTGAATGATTTCAAAAGCAATCAAGACATTATCAGTAATACTGCATCCAGGACCAAAAGCAGATTGATGTTCAGAAATTAGGGTAGGAAGAATTAACTTTAACCTGTTTGCTAAGACTTTTGCCATGATCTTGTAGAGAACATTACATAGAGCTATCGGCCTTAGGTCTTTCATGCAGCTGACATTTTCCTTCTTAGGTATGAGAACCACATTCGTGTCGTTGAGGTTTGCAGGAAACTAGCAATTGGATAACCATTCCTTGCAGCAGAGAAAAACTTCATAGCCTAAAATAGACCAAAATTGTTGGAAAAAGGCTGGATTCAACCCATCGGGTCCAGATGCCTTGTCTGGGTGCATCTGTTTAATTGCAGCTGTTAACTCGTCAAATGTTAACTCAGCAACAAGATCTTCATTTTTAGACGTTGTGACACACCTAACAGATGTCAGATTGGGAGTATCACTGTGACCACGATTAGTTGTAAAAATTCAATAAAGTAGTCCTTAACCATCTGGCACATGTCCTCATGATTATGAATATGCTCACCCTGATCGTTCTCCAGGAATGCAATCTGATATATCTTCTTTCTTGCTAAAGCAGTGGCATAAAAAAACTTTGTATTTACGTCGCCCTCAGCTAGCCAAAAGTTATTTGCTCATTGTTTCCAATAAGTTTTCTCATGAAGCAACAACGTGTTAAGCTTTTCCGTCTCGATAAAATACTGCTCCACCCCTGACATATCAGTATGATCAGAGAGATTAGCTATTATAACTTTCTGATTTTTCACTTTATCTCGGAATTTATGGAAGAAATTCCTACCCCATCGAGCCATGAAGCCAGACACTGAGATAAGCTTTGGTAAAATATTAATAGCAGGCATATCCATCCAAAAGTCTGAAACATCTTTTCGAAAATTGGGCTCTCACAGTTAGGTGTTCTCAAACCTGAAGCGAAAGATCTTCCTCGAAAAAGAGGTATTAACGAGGTCTAAGAATAACGGATCATGATCCGAAACTGATTTATTTCAGTTCAATCATTTTTGACTTTATTTGGTAGAAAACCAAAATAAAAGATTCAAAGTTTGCTTGAAACCCCGAAAATTCAAAAATCTCTTTCAAATCCATAACCAACCACACTTAGAAAGAAAATATGTGACTTTGGTATCTAAACTACTTTATTTTCTGTTATCACATTCATCTTTCATCTACTCTAAAAAAATTCATTTTCATGAAATTCTTTCTTTTCCCTTTTCATATTTTTGTATGCTTATAATTTAGATATGAATTTAGTTATACAATGTCACTAAAACACTTTTCATATAAAAAATTTTTGCACCAATTCTTACCGAATTTCTTCTTGTTTCTACCTTATTTACCATAAGAACCGCGAAAAAACCTACCCCATTAAATCCTTCATCTAATATCCTCGTCTACAGTGATAAGAAAAGATGTTTTAGGAAACATCAAAATACTGCAAAAAATTTCAAGTAGGAAATAGTTGTTTGACAAGTTCCTGGCTTAAAACTAAAAACTACCAGTTGTAGGATTTGGTTGGTAGAAAATTTAATAGTCATACACCAACTTCAAATATGACATGACAAAATGATGTTCCCTTAAAATTCATCCTCGGCAAATCTTAATTTTTTCGTGATAATGATACATGTGTCACAAAATTTATTTTTCCTTTATAAGGTTAATGGTCAATGTCTCTTAAAAATCAAAAAAAGTCCAAGTTGTGATTTTTAAGAGAAGATGGACAAGCAAAGTCTTCATCTGCAAATCTCTTTTTTCATGAAATTGACACATGTGTCTCCACATTCATTTTCCCTTTATAAATTTAATGATCAATGTTCTCTTAAAAATTATAAAGTTTGCAACTTGGTATTCCAGAAAAGTTAACTTTTGTTCATACTTATTATACTATTCTTTTTATGGTAACTGTTTCAGTTTTCCTTTGTTTTCGATTCAACATTTTTGTTTTTCCTTTTCTAATGATAAACAACCTGTGTACTGGAATTAACCAAGGGTTTTCCTATATTGCTCTATTGTCATTCGTATTTGACAGCCTCTAAATTATTGTAAGTTCTGATGGAAGTAAGTAAAAAATATTTGTCCTAAAAAAGTAATGATACTTATTTAGTAACTAATTTTTGAACAATTAAACTATGACTTTTCCAAAAAATTTATCAATATCTCCCTATTATTCTACAATGTTCTCTATTACTCGATCCAGATCATGACGAATTTACTATTTTAATGAACAACTATGAGAGATAAAAAAGGATGTTGGAGGATTTACTAGGGAAGAATGATTCTCAATTTGATGTTATAAAAGTAATAAAAAAGAGACCAGAATGTGGATCTTGATCTGACATCTTTGAGGGAGAAATTTCTACGACTGACAATGCCTAAGCTCGTGAACTTGCCAAATTTATGTTGACATTTAATAAAGAAAGATTATTTTTAAAACAAGTTTGTGGTCTTTGCAGTTCAAGAAACATTATTATCTTTCAGAAATGGCATAACAAAGGTTTGATAGCTAGGAGAAACCGGCTGGATAAGTTTTCTGCACCAGAAGTACTTCCCACTTCACTTCCAACTTCAATTTTTGGACTTACTCTCAAGACAGAATCAAAAAGAAGCCTTTAAATAGCTCAGTGAAGGTCAAATTTTGGTTGTAAAGGTTTCATTCAATATTGATAAGAATTCTACATTTGCATTTGCATTAACAGCAATAGGCTGCTTCCACAAAAAGAAAAAAAAATTGATACCAGGTTCGAAAGAATTAGAGTCTTTCATACAGTCAAAACCTGGACGTTACAAAATGTAACTGAATACACAAAATTGGTCCAATTATTAAAACCATGATTATCCTTAACCCAAGACTAAAAAAGCATTTTTTTTCCTCAAACATAATTAGGTCACATATTACAACAAACGCAAATAATCTGAATGATTCGATTCATTTATTATATTGATCCAAATTTGTGCATACACTACAAAAAAATGGCTAAACACCACCAGTTTAAAATCGATTGTATTTAGCTAAATTCGACCATTTTTCGGTTGTATTTAGCTAAATACGACGGGTTTTTGGACCGGTTGTATTCGCTCGAGTCATATTTTGTAAAATGGTTGTATTTAGTATTCACGTCAATTTCAAAAAAGAAAATCGCCGGAAACTGGAAAATATTCACAAAAGAAAGTTGAGAACCTGTGTATTATGATATAAGCATAGAATCAGAATCAGAATCAAAAATAGAAAAAATAAATCCAAATTCATAACAAATTTTGCTATACACAAATACTAAGTTTTCACCTCAAATTTTCGATGCTCATACACTTTTAAAAACGCATAACTAAAAAAAGGATTAAACTTAAAAGTGTAAAAACCAATTTCATTTTTAACTTGAAAAATGAATAGAAAAGAAAGAGGAGGATGGGGGATTCTTAATATTTTGTTTTATAATTTTTTATTACTTTGACTAGTAATCTAAAGTTGACCGTTGGATTAAGTTTTATAGTTAAATTTGGTACGTTGGATCTTATTCACATGGATCGCTAACATGGCACTAAATTGAAATGTATTTCGTTGAATTTAGGAGTGTCAATGTAGTATGTAATAATAATTAAAATTTCTTAGGGGGGTTTAGGAAATTATTCCTTATTTGTTAAAAGTTATTAAAATCTAGTGATTAAAAATTCGTAAAACTTTGTATATAACTCATTTTATAACTATTTCATTATCAATTTCAAATAGGTGGAATATTCTACGGTTAGAATCTCCATCACTAAACTTTATTTTGTAAAATTATTAAGATATAAATATTTAAATTATTTATTCATTTGCGTACACTCTTTATAATTAGAAAATTTTATATCCATACAGTCAGATTACTCAAAAATCGAAGGATCAATATGGGACTAAATATTAGGAAGAAATATTAGTCAAATTAGCTAGTAGTTGACTCTTAAAATAAGAAATCAAATACATTTTTTCTAAAATATTAATCATATCACTGAATATATAGATTTTTACTACGGTTAGTTCATTCATAAATATTTTTAAAAAAATTGAAGCATGAATATGAGACTAAATACTAGTAAGAAGTGCTTGTCACACTAGGTCAAACTACTAGTTGACTATTAAAATATGAATCCAAATACATTCATTTTTCTCTAAATATTTTATCATATCACTGAAATATATAGATCTTGACATGTGGGATCATTCACAATAAAAAATCGAAACATGGACTAAATACTAGTAAGAAGTACTTGTCAAACTACTGGTTCACTATTTAAATAGCTAACCAAATATATTTATTTTTTTCTAAATTTTTTATCATATCACTAAAACATATAGACTTTGACATCTGTAATGTTGGATTATTTATAAATATTTTTAAAAATATCAAAATAGCACTATGAGACTAAATACTAGCAAGAAGTACTAGTCAAACTAATAGTTGACTATTAAAATAGCAAATCATATATATTTGCTTTTTCTAAAAATTTTATCATATCACTAAAATATATAGATCTTAATATATCTGTATGGTTGGATCATTCATAAATATTTTTAAAATAGCAAACTAAATACATTTTTTGACTGGTAAAAATACTGGTAAAACTATTGGTTGACTGTTAAAATAGCAAACTAAATACATTTTTTTTTCTAAAATTTTTATCTTATAACTAAAATATATAGATATTGACATATGTAAGGTTGGTTGAGTCATAATCATTTTTTAAAAAATTGAAACATTGGTATGAGACTAAACACTAGTAAGAAGTATTGGTCAAACTACTGGTTGACTATTAAAATAGCAAACTAAATACATTTATTTTTTTCTAAAGATTTAATCATATAACTAAAATATATAGATCTTGACATCCGTAAGGTTCGATCATTAATAAGCATTTTTTAAAAAATAGAAACATGGGACTAAACACTAAAAGAAGTAATGGTTATTTTAACCATTTCAGAATTTAGTTTTTAGTTAGTAACTAAAAACATGGGACTAAACATGGGTCAGATATTTTTTCCCACTATTACACCAATTTGTTTAAAAGTGCGGGAAATTTGCCGCCATTTCCAAATATTAAATTCGACCGAAATTGGTTGATTTAGGAGTGCCACTAGATTGGATAAAAGAGCTACAGTAAATAACTTTTATGTGAAAAACATGAACAATTTCATTTACAACATTCCAATCCCAAAGCATTTACAAGCTTAATAAGAATATATTTGCCCAAGTTTACCTACTACATGACTAACATTAGAGATGTCAGGTTAGAATTAATATATTAAAAGGGTGCCTAAATTAAAACCTCTCTGAGATCATGGCTAGATCCATATATCATATTAGCTCTCAGATTGCAAATTTCCTTTGTGATAAATACATAATCGTATCAAACCATGATTAGTATCATTTATACCGGTGAAATTAACAAAGATAATGGGAAATAAGAGAAATTGAACTTAAAGAGAATAAACAACCGACTAAAAGGAGAAAAGAGTGCATCAAGATACTAATTCATATTTTGAACAAAAAAAACGGATTAGAAAAAGGAATACTGGACTTTCATTTCATTTGTTGACAATCATGTGGTCATATTTGATAATCTCCTATAAAAAATTGATGTTCTTCTACAAAAATATGACTAAATTCTATGAATCATAGAAGTTTCTAAGAACCAGTTAGTGAATGTGTGTGTAAGGCATTCTAGTGACAATATGATAGTGGTTCACACTCTTTAAAATAGTGCACATAATTATTCTATATATTTTAGATATTGCATTATCCTGCAGCTTACTCTTCTCAAATTAAAATGTATATGAAATTCATGACTTGTTATTAAGTTCTCAATATTTGCATCATTGTTATGGTCAAAATTGTATGTTATATCAAGAATTTTGAAAGGAATAAGATACACTATTCCAAAATGTAAATAATATAAATTGTAATTAGTTTCTCCCTTTACTTTTAAGAATCAAATGAAACTCAATACTATACGCCCAATAATTTGATTCCACCATGCACCATATAGCAATATTAGCAATACAAAAGAACAATAATATAGTCATGATCACCATAACTATTTAGATTAATTTGTTTCCTAATAACATAATATCCAAGATCACACGACATAAGCTAAAATTTCTATAAAGTATTCTTATCCTTTGTAATTGATGAGATTGCTACGAGCTTGAGTATTCTTATTTATATTACCTTTTCCATTCTGCCTCCTTTTGTACGTTGACAAGTCACAATAGTCCATCCCTTCACCCTTTCCGAAACGGGGATCCAAGAGTTCTTATATTTTTCATACTCTGGAGATTTTTTGAATACCTACTTGCAGTTGTAATTGGTTAAAATAATAGTATTTGGACTTGCTCGTAAATAAGTAACCCCTAAAACATGTTAAAACTAGTATATACAAGTCACCTCATCTCTCTCCCTTATCTCTTCTTCATCCTTTGCAGAAAGATCATAATGACCCTTTGTTCTGTCCTTTATAGATGAGTTTGGTTCCTATTAAACCATGGACAGTTAGATTTATGACTTAAATTTTAAAAAAATATAATATCTTTATATAATTGATTTCACAAATAAATTCATAATTTTATGGTATATTTTGAATATTTTGGTGTTCCAAAGTTTTTTTTGACAAGTAAATAAGCTAAAATTCATTTTACAGATTTTTCATGCTGACATCTTTGACTTCCTGTTCGGAAAGGCTATACTCATCTTGTTCTTGTTGGATATGCCAAAAAATGAAGGATTTTAATAAACATGATAACAAAAATAATAGAAAATTAATACAATTATGTTCATACAAGATTGTAAATAATTGTTTTTCCATAAAAAATAGTTAACATAATCATCCACCTGGTATGGATTGTACATTGTTTGAGGCATTGGGCATAGGATTTCTTCGTCTTCATTTACCATCACGGATTTTCCTTTCATTTTCATGGAGGAAGTCATGGCTATTACAATGAGGGAGCAAAGAAATAAAAAATATAGAGAGGAGATTTGCAACTAGAAAGAAATTGGAGAGGTAGTAACTTTAAGTAAGATTTAAATACTCAATAGATTTAAATACCTTATTTATTACAACATCTTCAACATCTCCTTAATCTTCTTATAGCTACTATCTAAATCTTAAATTTAATTAATAAAGAACAAATTACATATCTATAATTGCTTGTGATTTTTCTCTCTCCCTCTTAATATCCACAAGTATCTCTATTACTATCTACAAGTTTATAACTAGTGTTATACATGCAATTGATTTTCAAAACATGCGACATTGTTGAGTTATATTTTATTGAATATTTTTGTAACATTCCTCATTAATAAGAGTAAGGTATTTGGGGTCATTATAGATATAATTTAAGATATAATTTAACGAATAATACCTACCAAATTACTATCTTTACTGAATATATATATTTGGTTGTGGGATTGGTTGTTATAAATGGTATTATAGCTCTAACCGGCCACAAGTGCAGAAGTTCCATATGTATGTTTGTGTACTCCACGAGGATGTCGGTTCAATAAGAGGGGGTGTTTGTAACATCTCAGGTTGATTATGATAAGAGTGTTAGAAATTTTATAGATACAAGTCAACGGCTAATTTATACTAAATCTTCAACGTTTCCACACTCACATGTGGTGGGTTGTTGTTTTCGGTACACATTCGGTTGTGGGCTCGGATGTTAGAATTCGTTTCTATAAAAATGAATTTAAATTTATATATATATACATTTTTATTTTTCTTTTCTATAAAAATGATTTATAAAAATGATTTAAGTGTGAATAGTTATAAAAAGTCCATTAAGATGATATTTAGTAGTAAATTATTACATTTCAAGAATACAATAAAATGCTTCGAGAAAGTGTTCGACATATGCTCGTATTGATTAACAATGTTTTTCCAAAAGATAGTAGTTTTTCTATTATACACTATAGTATGAAGATATTAATGAAAAGCAAAGATTTTGGTTATAAAAAAATTGATGCATGTCAAAATGATTGTATGTTGTTGTAACAGCTCGCACTTCCGAGACTATAAAATCTAAATCAAAATTAATATAAATTGCAATTTGTTAGTCTGGAAGTGATAACTATTACAGTTGGTATCAGAAACAGGTTGTCTTCCGGAGTGTATTAGGTATTTGATTAGTAAATTACCTAAGATGCGTTCCTGTGAACTATAGTTTAAGTTTGACCTATAAGAGATTAGGGGGTGTAGACATACAGTTTTTTTGTGAATTTGGGGACCAAATTCTTTTTAAGGAGGGTATCATGTAACATCCCGTAACTTTCAAAAATAACGTAATAATAGAAAAAAAAAGATTGAAAGTTTGATTAAGATTAGGATATAAAAATTGAATTAGATTAATAAGCCTAAAATATGAATTAGACTTTAATATGGATAACTTGTAGGTTAAGAAATATAGTTATCTAATTTTATAAATATATCATATTCGTCTTCCTCATTTTTGTTGTCAAAATTCGTAGTGTAAAAGGCCATAAAATCGACGGTTTTGTAAAATTCGTAGAAAATTCATCGTAAGTTGGAATTCGTTGATCCTGGACTTCTCCGAAAGATATTTTCTTTCTCTACAATTTTGTGCTTCATGTTTTTCAAGAAAACATCGTTGACAGGGTAAATTCATATTGGTCAAATTTTGAGATAAGTTTTCTATTGATTACTAGTTTTTTTAAAATTATGTGTTCTGCATGTATATTTGATTATCAAAATTTGGGTTAAGTGATAATATATTTGAAAGTATTATGTGTAATAGTATATATATATTGATGTATACTAGGGACTTTTTGCCCGCGCTACGCGCGCTCAAAATTTCTTCAATTTTGAATTTTTTTCTAGAAATTTGTAATTTTTATAACATAAACGGTTATCTTCTAGTTTTATTTAATTTATTTATTACAGTTATTTAGGTTCCGTTTATTTTAAAATATAAAATTGATATTATTGTTTAACTTTAAATCTCAATATTTTATTTTAGTATTCTTTCTCTCACATTTTAACCAATTAAAAGTCTCTTAACTCATATTTTAACATTTCTCTTTTACGTTTTTAGTAGTCAATCTTTTAATAATTTGTACAACAAAACTGAGTATATATTTTTTTAATTAAATACTTTTTAAAAAAATACAGTAAATATAATATTAACTATATTATGAAAAATGCCAAAGTCTTACTTTAAAAAATGCTAAAGTCTTAACTTTGAAAGTTGTAAAAATTTAGGTATTATATTCAAAAATGATGTAATATATTATAATTATAAAATTAGTAATTACTATTTTTTTCTCCGCTAACACAACATTCCGTCCACAACTCATATAACTTAAAATTTATTCTAAGAATTATGCAAAATTCAAATATTTTTAACATATCTCATTTGATTTTTTACGTAATTAAATTAAATTAGTTTTATATTATTTAGTGATAAAATAAAAAAAATTATTGATTCATAGAAAGGATTTTGTTTTCCCGCAAACTCATAAATTCGTCAACAGTTCATATAATTTTCATTGTATTCTAAAAATGTCAGAGTTTTGCTTATAAAAAATGCCAAAGACTTATTTTTTTCAATTTTCTTAAATTATGTTATATATTTTTATTACAAATTGTTAATCAATATTTTTCTAATAATTTTAAATTTATTCTAATAATTATGTAAAATTCAAATATTTTCAACATATCTCATTTGATTTATTACGTAATTAAATTAAATTATTTTAAATTCTTTAGTGATACAATAAAAATTTATTTATTGGTTCATAAAAAGGATATAGGTCAAAAGTAGTTGAATTTATTACTTATGTCTAATGTACATTTTATCAATTTGCTAGTTGTTTTAGGTCTATCGTCGGGGTGCAACCAAATTAATATATGAGCGTGAGGCAATCCACGCTTTTGGAATTCAATTACATGCATCACTATGGAAATATTTTAGAAAAACGGTTAGTACCAGGCAAAATATATACTAAAAGTGTATTTTGATAGAACAATTTATGAATAATAAAATGAGTATAAAAAAACTTAGCTAAAATGATATCTCATATACATCTGCCAAAAATATTTTTTCTTTTTAATCATATCCATAAGTTGATCAAGCTTCATTTTAAAGACTCTGGCTACAACATCAGGTGTATCAGCAACATCAACACCAGGCATATGTTTTAATATGCGCTGAATTTCGGGCCATTTTATATTAGTGGTCATAGTAAGGAACAATGAAGGATGTCCTAAAGTTCGATATATTACTAATGAGTCTTTAAAATAATGAGTCATATAGCGCTTACTTCCGGTGAATGAAGCGGGAAGAATGATTGCTTTACCAATATTGGATGGATTTCTATCTCTCTTTTGCATTGCATCTCTGATATTATGGTAGAGGTTAGATCTTATAGTAGTTTGATGGTCTCTAATCCAGTCCAATTTATACTGCTCAATTACGGTGAAAGCATCCACAACATATTGCTGCCATAAATGACCTCCAAGATGTGGTGTCAAACCTGTTACAGTAGAAGGTATAAATTTATCGAATATAAACTAATTATCACAAAGTTCAACAGCTGAATGAGAAATTATACTTTTGTCAAATAGCAACTTTGTACCTTCTGAAAGACGTATCATTAGTTTATAATTATAAAACTCTCTCATTGTAATATACTTTCTAGCACCTTTTTCATCAGGATCTTCAGATTCGGTAACTTCTACGGCTCTCTTAGAATGCTTCACAGGTCTATTTAATGGGATCTCATGGTAATATCTAATATCTCCGTGAGAGAAAAGTAATGGATATTGAAGTTGCATGAAACGTGGATCGGTCTCAAAAATCCTCTATAATCCGTCAACTCTAGAATCAATGACAGTATCTCGACAGCCTTTTGCATAAGGAGAAGTAACAATCAATCCTGCTACCTTATTTGATAGAGCAATGTGATTTGGTCGGCCACTTCCTGAACTGGATGAAATCAGAACCAATTTAAACTCATCTACTGCATTTTGCCTAACCCTTTCGCGAGCCATACGAAAACCTTTAACCAACCTGTTATGCTCATCCAACATATGCAACAAAGATTGTATAATTTCTTCATTAACAACATCCCTGCAACCATTAACTGCATTCATCCTATTGTTGATTTCGTCCTATATGTCATAGATATAAAGTTGACAAAACTTTGGAGTGTTATTGTCAGTTGAGACCAGACTTCCTATATTGTGGTAATTAACACCTTGGACCTTGAAGCAATATGGCGCACCACCTCTGTTATTGAATGGTCAATCTTTCCTCCAGTAGAACTCTTGGCAAACATGCAATTGTAAAACCTTATGTTTTGTTTGAAATGCTTAAAATGAACACCCCCAGTAAGGAGAGTAGCCAGAGGTTCAGGAGGCTGTTTCTCCTTATCCAGTACGACTTGACCATTTTTACAACAAAGATAAAATGTTGGTGGCTTATTAGGAGAACTCTTATTGTTTCTTTCGTGAGTCCACATGACAGCATCACACTTCGAACAGATTTTATCAGGGGCTCCAAGATCCAAGTATCCTTCCCACATAGATTGATTATTACTCAAATATTCTTCATCAATATCCTCAATATCACTTGCCATCTCTGTCGAAAAAATGGGAATTTTTAAAAATCATCATTGAGCAAAAGTAGGTAATGCTTCAGACAGTAAAATAATTATTAATGTCCTACAGAATTAAACACATTATTCAAAAAAAATAACTTATACCTCCACATGTTGTATCACTGTCGATTGTAACATTGTCATCAACATCGTTGAACTCATTCATTAAATTTTTTTGCCTAGAACTTTCACCTTTTTTAAATGTACTATTTACATTTGCTGTATTGAACGACGAAGGACCTGGTGATAGTTTTCCACAAAACTTTTTTGAAGGATTCTGTTCTTCTTCACTGTCAGCAACAATTTTCTTTTTTACACCTTTTTGTTTGTGAACAGTTGTCACATAGGATTCAGGAATTGAGAATTTGAGAGAACTGTCTCCAGTGCTGTTAATATTCTGAAATTCTGCATTTTTACTATTATATTCTGCATAATATACATTAGTATATGCAGAGGATTAAACATGACACATTGTTTAAATAATCCTTCAAAGTTTTGTAATTAAGAAATAAGCCGCAAAATTTTATACCTTTGACAGGAACGTTTGGCGATATTATGCGAAGAAATTGATTTGTACTTTATTCACAAGTCTGAGAAAAGCAATACATCCCTGAAAAAAATATTGTACAGAATACTGAAATTTCTAGAATTTGACATAATTTTGTAATCAACTGATACATCCGGAATTGCATTTTATTGTTTAAAAAATTACCTGATAACTGTGGATTAGTTGCAGAAGAAAACTGAATATTAGGCGATGAAGTACATTGTACGGATATTTTTCTCAAATCTGGTAAGGTGCTACGGAATACACCGAGATTTTCTTTGTTATATTCTTTGGACGAATACTAACTTTATGCATGACATAGAAGATGGTAAACATATTTTAGCATCTGCACTAATAAACACTCATTCACCAAACTGAAATAGGAAGTTCATGAAAGTAATGAAAATTAACCTGATTTTGAATTTGATGGAATATTAGGAGATATATTTTGATCAAATATTGATAGAGGACTCGGCAGACACGATTGTGATTCTTTTACCGCAACAGGCTGAATCATAGATCTATTGTTCATTGCTACGAATATTCCCATAAAATTCCCAATTTCAAAAGCAATTTAATTACAGATGTATCAGAAAAATGAGATATATCAAGAATTATACCATTAGGTTCTTCTGAACAAATTATGTGGCTTTCAAGTTTTTCTGCAATAGAAGTTTGCATAATACTTTGCGTCTGATGTGTTAACCGTGAATTCGGAGATGAAATACTACCTGAAACATGTCTCTGCTATAAATTGTGGCCTAATATATGTTAAAATAGTTTTCGTGAAATAAATCCAACTAAATTTTACCTCTCGACGATCTTAACGATATATTAGGCGGCACACGTTCATCAGATCTTGATATAAGAGTTGTCATTGGATGGCCTATATTATTAACTGTAACACAACAAATAGGAAAATTGATGGCACAATTATAAAAAGGTATGATACATCTCGGAATGGAGTAAGAATGATACCATTATTGTGCTTTGGTGTCATTCTATTGCTTTCTCCATCTGCTAAGGTGTTACGAAAAACACCGAGATCTTGTTTGTTCAAATTTTTTGAACGAATTCTTACTTTTCGTACTACATAGAAGATGGAAAATAAATGGAAACATGAAGCATGACCAACATCTCCTAATAGACTGGAATAAGATGTCGATGAAACTATTTTAAAATTAACCTGGTTTTGAGGCTGCTGAAATATTAGGAGATATATTTTCATCAGATATTGAAAGAGGACTCTTTAGAATACTTTGCGGCTGCTGTTTTAAACATGTAAACTGAGATGAAACAGTACCTGCATGAAGTTGTTAATTAGTAGTAATGGGTAAAATCAATCCGTATTTTACATATTGATAATCTTAATAATATATTATGCTTAAAATATTAACACCAACTCAACAGATATGATAAATGATTGAAGACAAAATTGGAAAAAATGTTGGATACCAATCAGAAAGGATAAAGAATGATACCATTATTATACTCGGATGTCATTCTATTGCTCTGCAGATTTGCTGCAAGTCCGCTATGCAAAAATATCTTTCGAAAACTGTCTAATTCCTGATTTAATTGAAAATTCAAGCCACAATTATAAATGCTTATATTAAAAGAATCAGACGGATAAAGAATGATACAAATACCTTGTTCTGGTGCAACGCTTTGATAAACCATTGATTATGGAGTTGTTACTGAATGACCTATTTTATTATTAACAGCAACACAACACATATATGCAAACTTAAGTCATCATTACAAAATCTGTATAATAACAATCAGAATGGATGAAGAATAATACCATTGATGTAATCTGATATCATTTTATTGCTTTCTAGATTTTGCAACAACTCCGTTATGAAACACACCTTTCGAAAGTTGTTTTATTCCTGAATGTTAATAGAAACTTCAGGACACATTTATCAGTGCATGTATAAAAACAATCAGGCGGATAAACAATGAGACCAATACCCTATTCTGGTGTCACGCTTTTATCAATAATTGATAACGGAGTTCTTACAAAATGACTTGTTTTATTAACATAAGCACATCAAATATATGTATAACAATGTACATTATCATTACTCATATGCTTGGTCGGAGAAGATACATGGTATGTTACATAACATCGTCTGTCAAACGTACATACACATTAACCTATCTGAAATTCTTTAGAGAAAGCTTACGTGTATCATATATATTTGCTGAATTTGTGAGATTCTTGTCCACATTCTTCCCACGCGTACAGCATTTGACAACTGAATTCATACATGAACATTATTATCACTTTCAATAAACTAATCAGAAATGGAATTAAAGTGTACACTACCTTGATTCTCTGGTTCTGATGGATTTTTAAACAAATTTTCAACATTGCGTCCACGAACACGTCGTTTTGAACCTATAAGAAAAGCATGATCAAATCAAATATCTACAAAACGATGTTATTATAAGTAAACTGACAAAGGAGATGAATACCTGATGTACTGTTTCCTCGATAATCCATCTGAATATATTTAGTAAATCATGAAGCTAGTTTTAACAGATGAACAACGTATTTGGTAAGCTTTTATGACGAACATGATACACATCAAATCTGCATGAAGAATTTTATGAAAAAATTAGGTCAAAAATCATGAGCTATTATCCTAAAAAATTAGGCTATGAAACTGAAGTAGGAGATGAAAAAATTAGGTCATGCTTGCAAAAAATGAGAGAGAATAAGGAAATCAATAATTATCATTGAATTAGTGTTGTAACAGATATAAGAAAATCATGCAAATCTTTCCTTAGATAAGATGTTTAAATTTTAAAATTCAAAAAATTTCCATGTTTAGTGTTTTGATGGGTAAAAAAATGGGTAAACTTATATGGATATATAGATTTTATACTTAATATGGGTCATTGGTAAATTTATTTACCCATTGGGTAAATTTTGTGGATATATCCATGGATCTAGTGATTTTATACTTAATATGGGTTATGGGTACCCATTTGGAAAATGGGTAAATTAAGGAGTAGTCATTAAGAATATATAGATGTATGGTATTCGGATGATAATTTTGGATCTCTAATTTATAAACATAAGTTCCAAAATATCGTTTTTCAATCGCTAATCGGTACAAAAGTAACATGCCAACATCGGTAGGTTTACACATCATTTTTACAACAACAGAACTCCCCCATCATTATCCCAAGTTCAAAATTTGTTTGAAAACCAAAAAAATCATAAATTCCTCTCAAACCCATAACCAACCATATTTAGATTGAAAATATGTAACTTAAACATGCAAACTACTTTATTTTCTGTTATCAAAATTGTTATCATGATCATGATCATGATGTTGCTGGTATGATCCCAATATTTAACAAAATAATAAAACCACTTACATGTTCATGATGTAATTCAATTAAATAAATATGCCTAACTAAGCAATACACGTTTAGATGTTTGATTACCTAACCACCATTCTTCCGTTGTGATGCATTTGCACTGTTGAGATACGCTCAATATGCGATGCGGGATTTATGTTAGGTCGTATCTTTTGCTTTGACGGAAGCTTTTGGCTAACCTTCACTTCTTCATTTCTAGTACTGCTGGCTATGATCACCACAATAGTATTGCAGGTGTCTTTTGTTGAAACCTTGTATTTGTGGTGTAACCAGAGTATGACGTAACAAAAAGGAGTATGTCGCTCTTTTTCACACTAATGCGTAGATCTTGTCTTATTTATTGATTATTCTATTCGTACTTGTAAAACAACCCATTCGGCTTCACATTTTTCTTTTTGCAAATACGATTCGAGAAGATATGAAATAGGAAGACATGTATCGAAAAAGAACATGATATAGGTTGAGAAAAGGGAGGTAGCAAAGTTAGACATCCGATAGTTGTTGACCCAATAGATTATGCTTCATTACCCGAACTATTAATATTCGTTAGGTATAGTTGTTAGTCCCACGTCCTCAGTTGGTGATAGTAGCCAATGATGTGAGTAACACCAAAGCAACAGTGGTAATTATATCATTAATGGGTGCGGCTAACTTCCCATTAAATAATTGTATGATTTTCCAGTTTCTATCCATTTAGAAACAAAAATAAATAGAAATATTATTTCAAAAAAAGGAACCTAGAGGCTCAGTTTCTCTCCTCATGATTCAGTCTAATTCAGTGGACTGACCATACCTCAAACCTATACGTGTGAACAAGTAAAGTATACCCATGCGCTTGAGAGAACCATGTCGAACAACTCCCTAAAATGACCCCATAATTTCGGATCTTAATTTTTGAAAATGGGGGAATGTTTAAATAGGTTTTTTAATATGCTTCGATTTATGATTAGATGTTCTAAACTCCACTAGGAGTCATGTGTTCAACCTTGAATGCTATTAATAAATCTTACAACAATAGTCCCCTCGGACTCGAAAAGTAATAACGAAAATGGCTTGCCCAAAGCATATTTTTCTTTAGATTCATTTTTTTATCCTGCATCTTTATTTCTATTCAAAGGTTGGCTTCGTGCAGATAGATGTCTATGGAAGGAGGCTATTTCTTATCTATAGTGTTGGGGTGGACGGATTCAGTCAGGAGGGCCCACCCCGCCTAGAACAGGCATGTTTTACTCGGTTTAAATACATTCTCTCACATACATTGTCCCCCTCCTGGGAGGAGGCCTAGTCGGAGATGCCAAACAAGTCATATTGTAGGTTGTTCTCAATCGTCTCAATCTTAAAAGGAAAAGGGCATAAGAATTTTGTATTCTAAATGTAATTTGTAATAAGGTTTTTATTATTATAAATAAGCTAGTATGACGATTTCTCATATGTAAAGGAACTTGAAATTAGTAAATGCATACATTTAAAGTTAGTTTTCACATGTTTGGTACTTTTTTCCTAGTATGATATGATCTTTTGTGATTGTGAGGTTTTTAATTTTTTTCAAGTGTTGTTAAAGTACTTGATTAGTAATAGAACTTAATCATAATTTAAAAGATACTGTAATTGAGGTATCTTTAAATTATTACTCCCTCAGTCCCTTCCAATTGTTTACATTTCCGAGGAAGTGTCCGACACGCATTTTAAGGTGCATAAAAGTATAGTTATGTAACTTATTTTTACAATTTTCTTTTTCTGAATAAAAGTTAAATGTTTTAGTTTTTATTCAGAAAAATAAAATTGTAAAAAAATTTACAGAACTATACTTTATATGCACCTTAAAATGCGTGTCGGACACTCTCAACAAAATGTAAACAATTGAAGGGACGGAGGGAGTATATTTATATTTTTAAATATATTCTATGATTTGGGATTAAATAGAGAACTCTTTAGAGAATTTTTTAGGTTTATCAGAAGAGCTTCCAATTTTCTACAAACATATACTAGCTAGAATAGTAGCCATAAACCATTATCACGACAATTTACTGTTTACTTCTCTGTCTGATAAGTTGGAAAGAGAACGTTTATAATTAGTTTCTCAAGTAGAGTACACCAATCCATTCGATAAACTCATAGCGGTAGATGATGTTATATTTTGTATTATGCCGCAGATAAGAACCACCATCCATATCATATTACAAATACAAACTATCATATGAGTTTATATGAGTCCTAGTACTGGTAGGCATGTCAAAATTAATGTACCTTAGTTTAGATTTTTTTGAGGCCTATATAATCCTAGCCTATGTTATATTTTTTTGTTAGAATTTCAATTAGTTCAAATTTCAAAACTTCAATTGTCTAAAATATCGAAAGGGGGAAAAATATAGCATATTATAGAAGTGATAGAATCAAAAGAGACAGTATATGTATAAATCACAACTTAGACTTGGAGAAAATATTTGACATATTAATTCTAAGTTCTAACATATTTAATACAATCTCGCTGTAAAGTTGATTATTGAGTGACTAAAGGTTATTTACGCAATAAATTATTTAATTAAACATGTACTGGTTTGCAATCAGAGCCCAAGCACACTCCAGAATTATCAAACAGCCACATTACCACAACAACCAGTAGGATCACCTAACAAAAACCCTCCACCAGGGATGCAGTTTTCACCCCATCATCTATATTCTTATCTTTGGCAAAAGAAAGGATCTTGGTTTTGGTGATTCTTGTAGTACATTAGTCCATCAATGTCAAGGACTATGAGTTCATTAGATAAATTGTAAAAAAAGTCATAATTGTAAAAAAAGCATTATAGCCAAATCACCACCATTATATGTAACACCCCAGTCCCACATCGAGGAGATATGGGACTTCTGTTCAGTGTTATAAGGCAAAGTACTACTACTATGTGCACCAACAAATCATGATCTTTTGGGTCCTGTGGTGGGCTTGTCGTAACCCAAGTTGGCTGCAATCGGGACAGTATGCTTTACTTATTTCGACTCGTAATCGGATTTGACCCGGTTTTCGAAAAAGATCGGGATTGACCCGGGTTGTCATATATGGTATCAGAGCCGACTCTCGAAAGCTTGATACGTCAAGTTGCCGGAGGTGGGGACACAAAGGCTGGTGGTATTATCCCACAATGGCAAAGGTCCGGAGGTGGGGATACGAAGCCAGCCGGTATTATCCCACATGCTAGATAGGTACGATCTTGATCCTATGGACTGTCTGTTCGGGCCTGACGAGGATGTCAGGAGTTTAAGTGGGGGATTTGTAATACCCAATCCCACATCAGGAGATATGGACTTCTGTTCAGTTTATAAGGCAAAGTACTACTACTATGTGCACCAACAAATCATGATCTTTTGGGGGCCTTTGGTGGGCTTGTCGTAACCCAAATTGGCTGCACTCGGGACAGTATGTTTGACTTATTTCGGACTCGTAATCGGGATTTGACCCGGTTTTGAAAAAGGCTCGGGATTTGACCCGGTTGTCATATTATATAAATATTTAAATTGTCTCATTACAACATTAATATAACCAGGATTACAAGATACAAGCTACACTTTCTAGTTCTCATCCTTTGTAATTATTGAGATTGTTACGAGGTTCTGCGAGAAACTCCTCCACAGCTTCTTTTGGAGTCATCCTTTGCCATTTGGGCTCAGGCTGCATGTAAGGCTTAGTTAGCAACATATACACACATACTACAACATAAAAATTTATATTTGTTAGGCATATAACTTACAACAAGGTTCTCAACGGCTTCTAATGAACTTAGTCCCTCATTGTGCATTGTAACAAAGCCATAGCGTATGAAGCTATAGACCTGCTTCTTTGAACGAAGTTGTCTTGTCAAGTTGGGGCGATGATAGAACTAACAAAATTGTTACAATATAAGTTATTACTGATTCTATTTTCAAGAATATTATTTTTTTTGGAAAAACTTGATGAGGTTCACCGTAAAGCTAATTATAATTAATTAATGACAAATTATAAATATTTGGAAAAAGAAGCCGCTTATCCAAATATAATGTGATCAAATCTTAATGAAAATTTATACAGCTAGCAAGGACAATATCTCTTTGCAATTTTTATATACCTTCTCATTTCTTCCACCATTTGTGCGTTCCCTAGTCACAATTGTCCATCGATTTACCCTTTCCGATACCGGGATCCAAGAGTTCTTGTACTTTTCAAACTCGAGAGAAGTTTTGAATACCTGATTACAAGTTATGCTATGGTTAGTATATTATTTGTTTAATAAAAAATTGAATTTATTTACGGAGTTACTTACAAAGATACAAATTATTTACATTTAAAAATCTTAAATTTTGTTACACTAGCATATTATATTATATAAGTAACCTGGTCCCTCTCCCGAATGGCTTAATCTTCTGCCGAAATATCGTAATGACCTGTTTTCATGTTCTTCGCAATGGATTTTCCTTCAAAGCTTTCTTGCTTTGGTGTTCCTGTTTGATCATTGACAAAATAAACAATTGATCTTTTATATATTAATTAGGCACTATGATCCAAACAAATATACACACACATACATATCTATAAGTAAATACAAAAATAATCACATTCCTTCTCTAGTTGCTTTCACTAAGTAAATGCATAATTTCATGGTAAATTATGACTATTTTCAATTTTATCATGTTTTTTTACAAATATTTAAACCAAATTTTTTTCAATATTACCTTTTCTTGATGACCATCATTCTTGACATCATTATCTTCGGATTCAGATTCAGATCCATGTTCGATCTATGACACAGATTAAATTTTGTAAGTGACATTAATAAACTCGTTAAGTAGCACATTCATATTAACATGCACACATACTTAATTCTTCAGGAGTTCAATTAAAATCATTCACCTGATTTGGATCGTACATGGCTAGCGGTGCCGGATTATGGATTTCTTCCTCTTCAATCATCAACGATTTTTCTTTTTGATTTGATGAGGAGAAACTCATTTTTGAAAAATAGAGGGGGTATTGTATGAAGAGATGGTTTAAGATGTGAAATGAAGGAGAATAAATTGAAAATATCTTGGTTAGAATCTGAATTAAATACCCATAGAATGAATTACCTAACTTATTGTAATATAAAAAGGTTAATGCTACAAGAATTTATATGTAATAAATAACACTTTCATATAAAGTATTCTTTATTTCTTTCTATCTTCTCTTGTCATGATAGCTAAATGACAAGAATCTATCTCTAAAGTTTATCTCTTATCATTCAATTGCCGTTCCTCCCCAAATTCTAAAATCGTATCTAGTGACTTTTAAAATAGGAGTTACACTTTGTACCCTACAAGAATAATGTCAATAGACATCACACATTAGACATCGGTTAACTTTGCCACTGATGTTAAAAAAAGTATTGACATCACCCCGTGTTTTTGTGATGTCTTTGTTCTTTGTAGACATCGGTTATAATTAAACCGATGTCTAAAATTCACCAAAATAAATAAATTTCGCGCCCACCTTTTCTTTCCCCCCTTAGTGAATTTTTTTTTAGTTTTAGTTCTACATTCCCCCCCAATCCCAAAATTCTCCCCCTTAACCAAATTTTGGTTCTTCCCAAATCAATCTTCAGACACAAAATCAAAACAAAAAACTAAAAACTAAAAAAAAACTAAAAACTAACAACAGAAACTCTCTCTCTCTCGAACCCCCCTCTCTCTCTCGAACCTCTCTCGATCGATCGAACCTCTCTCCCCTCACAATCTCTCTGAACTCCAGCCATCATCTCACCATCACAATCTCTCGATCTCTCTCTCTCTCTCTCGAACCTCTCTCTCTCTCTCGAACCTGTCTCTGGAACCTCTCTATCTCTCTCTCTCTCTCTCTCCTCTCTCTCTCCCTCTCTCTCTCTCTCTCTCTCTCTCT
>NW_027421697.1:0-20857 GCF_009905375.1 Apium graveolens
ACGTAAAAGCCTTTTTTATCTCGTTCAGCCAAGCTCTCGCCTTTGTAGGATCCGTGGAACTGGTAAATTCTGGAGGTTTTACCGATTGAAATTGCTTGAAAGTAACTACAGGTGCTGCTAGAGGTACTTGATGTCCTGGATGAGCGGCTTGCTGTAGCATTTGTTATTGAAACTGTTGATGTTGTTGCTGCATCTGTTTTGCATCATTAACATCTGCTATCGCATGAGATGAAATATCAGATCCATCTGATTATTATCATTTTGGCCCTCGGTATGCTGCCTCTGCACTAATGTCCTGCTGCCTCAAGTCAGTAAGCTCCTGAGAACCAACTCTGTAGATCTGGCGTAGCCTCTCTCTCAAGATGTAGTCTGGGTGAAGTGCTCGAACTGGACCATCCGCATGTGTCTCAAACAACCCAAGGATCTCTCTACACTGATCCTGCCATCTGACCCTCTCCTCTCTCTTTGACTGGAAATGCTGATATGTAACTGTATGATGCTCACGAAGATCCATACGGGAACCTCGAGAAGGCAATGGTAACGGCTCATCTACTACTACCTCGTCCATAAACTCTGGATGTGGAAACTGAAATACTCCGGGCATAGGGGCATAAATAGCTAGCGGTGCAGGAAACAAAACAGGCCGCTCCATGGGTGCATATACTGGTGGCTCTAACTCAGGCTCCATCTGGGGAATTTCTGGAAACTCAACTGGTGGCACAGCAACCCGGGGCTATAAATCCTTCCACTGTGGAATGTCAACCATGTCAGGAAAAACGAACATCGGGAACTCTAATGGTGGAAAATCACGTATCTCTGGCTCAAAATAAGGGAAATAATCGACATAATATGGTACCTCTGGTGGAGGAGGTATCTCTGGTGCTGGTCCAGGTGGCAATGATGGAGGTGGTGGTAATGGAGGAAAGATCTGCACTAATACTGGGGCCAGTACTGGTGCTACCACTAGATCTGTCTCAGTCCGTTCCGTAGATGATGACAAAGAAGCCATCTAATATACATAACAATAATAACACAAAAACAATCAAATTACAATCCTAAAACTCATAACTTCTAATCACATAAACAAATAATCCTAACATTCTTACTTCTATCCTATATGACCTTCCTATCTTATCTTAACCCTAATGTTCTTGTTTTCAAGGGTCAAAACCTAAGCTTTGATGCCAACTATAACACCCTCCAAATTCGGGGTATAGATTTGGGGCATTATTAATAACAACTACCAACTAAACCTGCACAAGCGGAATATGAATATAATAATTACCCTGAACTACTACTACTCGGGATCTTTTAAGGTTAAGAGTTGAAAATAAGAATGACACACTAACTTTATTACAACCCCAAATAAAAACAATTTATCTCAAGAACTCTCTTTGTTACAAAACTTTATTCTATCTACAATCTCATCACACAACTTTTATTCAAACCAACATTATTACGTATCCTGTTACACCTGATCTGGCAGCTCAAAGCTCTCTTCGGGGATAGGGATGAACACTCTTGGTATGAGAGGGTCCCGCTGCTTGACTCGCTTCTTGACTACGCGGGTTCTGATGGGTTTCAGTCTCTATCTTAACTCTAAAATAATAGGAATAACAATAAAAGGGGATGAGCCAAAATTGCTCAATAAGCCTGCAAAAATATATATATATATATAGTATAAATAGAGAAGAATAGATGAACCGATAATCTGTTGGTTTGAACAACCATCTGTATCTGTACAGGATAATAATTTACCAACACTGGTGAGTGCCAAATGAACAAGACTAGAAACAAGAACCAACATATGCACTATAACCTGCTGATCAGTCAGGATACAGTGCGGATCTATACCCAACTGCATAGACCTAACCAACATAAGGAATACTCAGGCAACTATGGTATATTAATTAAAGGTCTGGGTAAAACCCAGCCCGTATCGTAACCATCCAGTCCAAGATTTAGCATCCGGAACAATCGGAATGCTTTTGATGTATCCCAACATCAGGATATATCCGAGTATATGTAACAAGGGTAAAAGTATAGGAATATGGATAAGAAATTCAATAATTTGGGAGAATTCAAGAATCGAAATGAAATAGAAACAAGAATCAATAATTGTGTAAAAGTGTATATGAACAAGAATTATCAAAGTGTAACTGATATGGAAAATAGGGTATAATTCACTATTCTGAATTTAGAATAGGGGAAAAACTTGCCTTGCGCGTACTTAACCTGGTTCAACTCACCGCCTTCGGTCACTAGCTTGATCTGCCTTGCTGACACTGAACCAATCATAGAAAGATAGTCGTTTAGATAACTTACTACATACGTGTATCTCGAATTGATATTACGCAACCCTATCAATCTACCCATGCGTTTCTATCTGACTCGCACCTATACATATATAATTACATAACACATAAGGTTCACATAACCACGTAAGGCACATAGCACATAAGGCACATAATTGATTTTTGGACTTATAAATATTTTTGGAATCGATACTAGACTCATACCTGCATTAACTAACCCTATCTGATTTTATTATAATTTTCCGAGATTTATTTGACTCGATTATACCCCTATTAGGGCCTATAAACCATTAACTAACACAAGACACCCCTATTTTGGAAGAAATTATGACTTACAATTAATTTTATTGGATTCGTTTCATTTTTCTGAGTCTAGGGGTCTTCGTTTCACTCAAATCGGACTAACGGTTTAATTATTATGAATTAAACAAGATTTAATTAATTAATAATTAATTATAAAATAAATATGTTAGGTCACACACACTGTAGAGGGGGGGTGAATACAGTGTATAGCACAATCAAATCGAACTTTAATAACTCAAGTAACAGAAAACAAACTTTATTCAAACAATAAACTCTGTTACAGTATGGAACTGTCCTCTCTCAGTGATGAACAAATATCACGAGAGCTGCTAGGGTTACAATGAATAATCTTCTAGATAACGATAACACTTTTAGTGTAAACCCTATGTCTGTGTTTATATACTACACAGTTACAAGATAATCGCTAATTGATATGGAATATATTTCTGCTTCCTAAAATATATCAATCAGATATCTTTTCTTCCAAGTATTATATTCTTCATAGAATTCCTTCTCCATGCATATCTCTTCTTATGTTTGACTCGATCTTCTCTTCCTGTAAATCAGCTGCTTTCCTTATCTGAACGTTTCCTTTAAGTCCTGATATTATCTTCTGATAGATATCTCCTGAACCTTAAGTACTGATGACTTAAGTTCTGACTTCAGTATAAGTACTGATTTCAGTTAAGTACTGATTTGTCCTATTTAAGTAAGATCTGAAAACTAAACATAAATCACATTAGTCATGACATTATCAAATATATCTAACAATCTCCCCCAACTTGTAAATTAGCATAATATACAAGTTAACAGATATTTGATGATGTCAAAAACATTAAGTACAAATGCATGAGAATTTGACTAGATAACTACAACTTACAGTCCTTAAAGCTTTACCAACTTTAGTTGTATTCATATCAGAATTTGAGCAGTTGTAGATCTTGACTTGGCTTCATCTTCTGATCTCTCTGATGTCAGGAGTTGTTCTGAGATAGTTCTTTAACAAACATCTCTCAGCATATCTAAGTTCATCAATCATCCTCCTTTTAGCATCTTTCAGTTCTGCAGAATCTTCACCACTTTGAAAGATTGTAGCCCTGAAATCATTAATTTTAGCTTTCTTTATATCCTGATCCAGTCTGATCAAATACGCCTTGTCAGACTCAAGATTGAATTCCACATCCTTGTAAACTAGAAAGGTAGTTATAATCTTAGCAGAGTTAGGCTTCATCTCAACAATATCACCCTTGTGATCTCTGTACTTTGGAAGATATGTGCTGTCAGATTAACAGAATAAAGCCTTTTCTGTCTCTGAATTTGATTTCAAATAGTTTGCAGCACTTTCTGTTATTTGTCATTCACTTGAAGTAAGAATAATACATGTTCCAATTCTTCAAAATACTTCAGTGGAATGGCATTTTCCCTTATATGATAAACCCTACCATCTGTCATGAAGTACAAAAATGTGTTCTTTCAAGTAGGTATGGTAAACCATCTGTACAGATTCTAGTTGATTCAATCTTTCAGGAGTTGCTCCAATACCTGGTTCACTTAAGGAAGTTGGATCATTGGTTGTGTTGTATTCTTCTTTCATCAGCACTTCCCAATCCAGTTTTATCTCTTGCTTCCTTTCCAGTAACCACTCTTGCTTCAAAACCACTTGCAGCAGTCTTCAAAGGTTGAGTCTGTTTGGCTTTGGTGAATCCTGGTAGGAGTATCTTTGAAGGTTTAACATGAGCAATGTCAGAGGTTTCCTTTGATTTATCTTCTGATATCAAGTTAACTTGAGCTATGTCAGAGGTTACTTGCTTCTTTGAGATATCAGAACTAACTCTATCTTTACTCTGAACAACTTGAGCCATGTCAGAGGTTGTCTTAGAAATTTTTCTTGAAGTCAGAGCAAGATCAGCTCTTCAACAGTAATTTCTTCATCCACAGGAGGCACATAAACCTTGATAGGTTCACCAATTTTCTCTTTGCCCTTAGACCTTGGATCTATCTGCAATTGTGATTTAGCCTTGGTTGCTTCAGGATTTGTTCTTTCTTTTATCACAATGCCTTTGACTTTTGGAAGTTTCTTTTTACCAACAGAAGCTTCAGATTTGATTTGACTTTTTTGACTTAAGTCTAGCTTCTTCTTCCATCAGACTTTCCAAGTCCATTCCTGGATTCTCCTTTAGAAATAACTGTCTTGATAATTCTTCATCAAGATCCAAAAGTTCATCAGAACTTATCCTTTTACCAGTAGCAGAAGTAATTCTTTTTCCAGCATCAGAACTTGTCCTGTGACTTGTAATTTCAGCTCTTCTTGATGAGAAACTTCTACCTTGACCATGACCTCCACCCATTCCAGAGTTTCCCTGGTCATCTTTTTCATCATCCTTCCCCTTCAGTGTCTGATCAGTTTTGCATTTGGACTTAATTACTTTCTCCCCCTTTTTGGCATCAGCAGGTAAGAGAAGAGAGACAAGCAATTCCACTGAGGCTTGGATTTCATCGAGTTGAGATTGCTGAGAAGCTTGATTTTTCAAAATATCATCAATCTGAGACTGTTGCTTCTCTTGGGTCTTCTCAATGTAAGCAACTCTGTCAAAGGTAGGTTGAAAGAAACTTTTCTTTTCAAGTTTCTTAACTATTTCTTGCTTGAGCAATTCTTCCTGAATTTTATGTAACTCTGCATGAGTTTTTGAATGAGACCTTGAAGATGTCTAGTACTCAATGCAGTGACTCGAAGCTGTGTCTTGAAATCAGCATTAATTAACATCTGATCAGCTTTGTCCAAGTGCTCAGCAAGAATCTTTTCAGATGGAACAAAGGTAACTGAGTTCCATTCCTTAGTCCACTCCTGTCCTCTAGGAGTTTCACTCCAAGGTACTGGTGATTCTCCTCGTACAAACTTCTTGACTAGTTCAGATTTAGAAACAGTTTGTGGAGGTGCATGTCCTGAAGGACCAGCTTCATCAGCATCTGCATTTGAAGCAGCATCACCAGTATCATCAGCATTTGCAGCATCAGAACTTACAGAATCAGCATCTTCTGATAAAAACAGTATGAGAAGCAATCGAGGCTTCAGCATCATCCTCTAAGTGCTGATCTGTTTCCAAGTTCTGATCAACAGCCATATCCTGATGCTCACCTATATTCTGATCATCAACATCTAGATGCAGAAGGTGTAGTAGACAATTCTGGAGTTTGAGTAGCATCAGTAACAGGTGTTGTTGATGGATTAATTGATGTTGGAGCTTCTAAGTAGAGAACCTCAGGCACAACCAGGTTTTGAATATCAATTTCAGCACTTGTGCCTGGGTCTAGGAGATACAGTTTCATGTACAGGAGACACATGGTGTGTTTGCCTTGTCTGTAGCAGCTTCCTGAGTTGGGACAATGAAGAAGGAGATGCAGTAGCTTCAGCAAATTCTGGTTCTTTTGAGATCAGAGATTCCTGATCTCCTTCCTTAGCTGCTGCTTCCTCATCATCTGAAGCTGGCCTTTTAGCTCTCTGTTTCTTGTATCTCTTTGAAGGTGGGGATTCCTTGGGAGGTTCAGCAGAAGTCATTCTTCTAAGCCTTTTGAGAAGCTTAGATCCCCCAATTCCAGAATCCTTCTGAGAAGGAACCTTCTCAGCTTCTGTAACAACAGGTTCTGATGCAGAAACCTGTTCCTCACTATCAGACTCATCTCTCAGAACAATCCTCCTTCTCTTCTGTGGTGTCTGAGGAACAGTCTTTGTCCTCTTGGGCTTGGAAGATGAAGGCTTCACAGTAGGTGCTGAGGATGAAGGTGAGCTGTCTGTGAAGGTGTGAGATATGTTTTAAGATATGTTCTGAGGGAGGGTTGAGGTATAGATGTATCTATGGTTTGTTCTGATGGTTGGTGGTGTTTAGATGTGGTGGTAGATTGAACATCAGGATAAACAGATCTATAGGTTTGAGGATCAGCATTTACCAGGATCTGTTTTACAGACTGAGGAATCTGTAAAGGTCTAACCACCGTTTTCTTAAGGTCAGCATTTACCAAGTCATTAAAGGCTCGTTTAGCAATTTTAAAGGTGGATATAAGTCAGTGGTAGGTTGGGGTTCATCAGCACAACAAAATTATATATAAGCTGACAAATCTAGCAAAGTAGACAACATTCCTATCCTCTGTCATCCTATCCCCAATAAAACCTATCACAACACTTGCAAAATCAAAATGAGTTTGGTTAATAATAGCATACCCGATGTGCTGACTCATTATAGGAATGGCATCAAAGTTGGAACACTTATTCCCGAAGGCTTTAGTGATGCAGTCGAAGAAAAGCTCCATTCCTTTCTGATATGTGCTGTTTCAACTGTCCAAGCTTAGCCAAACTCCTCTCATACCCCAAACTGCCATGAGCTGCTGTAGAGCTGGTTCATCCGGTGTTGAGAAAATGCAGCCTTCTGGTAAATGTAAAGCCTTGCGAACTGTACCAGGAGTTACCACATGTTCAGAATCATCCACTTCAAAAAAATGCTGGGAGAACCATTAGCACCACCATTATCAAAATGCCCAGTCCGCCAAAACGTCAGAACTTGTTGGCTTGAAAAGACGAAGGCTGGGTCAATGCATACCCAATTTCACTGTGTGCAAGAAGATCTTGCACAAAATGTAACTCAGACGGAGCTTCATCATGATTTAGAATTGCAGCATAGTTGTTGGGAACAACTTGGCTCCATCGATGATCAAATCCTTAGGTGCCATGAGAAAAATTGAAAATTAAGATTGCCTGTAAGGTGTTTGATAAAATGTCTGTATGAAAAACCAACGTCAAGAGATTAGAGAGAGTAAAAGCAAAGAAAGAGAGATAAACTGTAAAAGTAAATAAAAGATTGTTTAATCTTCTCTCTCTCTTACTTATACTTGGTAAAAAAAATAACCGTTGGACACCTGTCAGACATGCAGCAATAATGAATAGTTAATGGGCACGGGAAAACAGTAATCATTACTTATCACATGCAGTTTTTCAAGGAAAAACCGTTCCACTTACCCAGTAATCCCATTAATTGAGATAAGTCAGTTTTAATTTAAAATTTAAACTGTTCCCACTTATTTAATTATTTACTGCAAAATCAATATTCTGAAAAAAATCAAGTGTGAGAATGACCAAAAAAAATCAAGTAAACAAGTACTGATATTTTAAAATCAGAACTTAATTTAAATCAAAATTAAAATGGTCATCAGAATATGGATATATCAGGATTTAACAGTGCAGTAAAATTGCAAACATCTCAGAAAAAATCTTGCAAAAATAAAATTCCATTAATATATTAAGAGAATACATCATGAAATTGAAATTACATCAGAGCATTACAAGATGTCCTAAGCTTCTAAACCTAACATCAACAGCTTTTGTCCTTGGCTAAGAAGCCGGACAAAGCTGACGATGAAGAAAACAGGAAGAAAAATAAATTATTTCTTTTCCGACTCTCTACAAAAAGATAGCGAGTCGTGATTCGCTCTTGTTGGCGGAGAGCTTCCAGCCTTTCTTCTTCCAATCGCTCCAGATGGCGATGGTAGTCCATGTAAAAGAACAGGAGGTGTGTGAGAACCTCCTGGGGAACCGAGTCCCAAATCTCATCAGGAATGACAGTTACGTGCCATTCCTGCTGCCAGTCCTCACAGCTCAGCTCCATGTTGAAGGTCTCATAGTTCAAAAAATTGTAGTTGACCATGTTTGTGTTGGTATGAAGGAAAGAGAGTGAGTATGTGAGAAAAGAAATGATGTGTAGGCTGATTGAGGTGTTGGTTTATATAGGCAAGAGAATGCCAGGAGAGCAAGGAAATTTAATGCTGACAGGTAGAAATAATTCTACCTCGTCTCCCTAGACTGGGAAGAAAAAACAGTCATTGGAAAGTAAAACAGGGTTTAATGCGCACAACAAACAAGTAAAAAAATTACTGTGCATGTACGTGTTCTACTAACCCTAATTAGATTGACTGTTAATATTCCACCCAAACATATTCTGATTGAAAATGAGACTGTTTCAGATTTTAACCACAAATAAGCAAGTAAAGGATCAGAATTTAATATCAGAACTTAGACTTATATCAGAACTTAACAGTCATCAGAACATGATTTCTTAACTCGAAAAATGAATGCCTATCTTTGTGATTCTTCACACAAATTCTGATTTCGGTTTCAGACTTATTTATCAGAACTTGTCCTCAGAATTTATGCAATCTGACACATAAACTGTTCATCTAAAACAACATTGATCACCACAGTAATTTTCATCATTCATATGGAGTGTTAGTGTGTGTTAAGCTAAATATCAGACAAAGAGTAAGTCTGATTCACTTCAGTACATCTTAGAAATAAGGCATAACTAAAACTTTACTTAAAATCTGTCATTATTCTGAAGCCTACTATTGAATGAGTTCATGCATGAGTCCACCTCAACTGTTTTGTGCTTATTTTATGCATCTTTTGAAATTCCATTTACAGTGGCTTCTCAGTGTAAGTGAGTCACGACTGCTTATCAGAATTTATGCTATTAACAGAGTATTTCTCCAGTAATCATAGAGTGTGAAAAGTCACCAAGAAAAAATTATTTGCTTTTCTGATGCATATTACTTAATACCAGCAATGCACTTGGGTCGTCCCTTCCACATTTTTACTCTAGACCTCAAAGGAGTACCTGATTTTTTTTCTTTTTCTTTTACTTTTTCTTTTGATGAGTGAGGTTTATCACATTCATCAGATTTACTAACATCAGATTAACAGATGAGAAGCATGATTCTAGTTTTTGACTTAGTAATAAGATAGACAAAGTAAACTGAACTAAGCTCAATATCAGAATTTGCTTGTGTCAATAGATTTCCATATAATAATTACTTCTAACATGGGATTCTAGTATGAAGACTACTAGGTCAGCATCAGCACAGTTATCTCATAGGATTGAATAGTCACATAAAGTCATATCACTATCAGAGTTTAGAAATACATCAGACAACAATCAGTACTTAAGCAATTTTCAATTAAGCACAGAATACACAAAGAGTAATTTCTGTAAATACTGATCATAAGTCTGATGCATCAGAACAAAACTAAGCAGATTTAGAGAAAGAACCTGAAACCATTCCAAGTTCATTTACCAATCTTGTAAAAGTAGCTTCACACAGTGGTTTTGTGAAGATATCTGCTAGTTGTTGATCTGTTGGAACAAAGTGCAATTCCACTGTACCTTCATCCACATGTTCCCTTATGAAGTGGTACCTAATGCTGATGTGCTTTGTCATTGAGTGTTGAACTGGATTACCTGTCATAGCAATAGCACTTTGATTATCACAGTATATAGGGATTTTAAAATATGTTAACCCATAATCCAGTAACTGATTCTTCATCCAAAGAATCTGTGCACAACAGCTTCCTGCAGCAATGTACTCTGCTTCTGCAGTTGATGTGGAAATTGACTTTTGTTTCTTGCTAAACCAAGAAACCAATCTGCCTCCAAGAAATTGGCAGCTTCCACTTGTACTTTTCCTGTCAATTTTGCAACCTGCAAAATCTGCATCTGAGTAACCTATTAGTTTAAAATCTGATTCTCTGGAATACCACAATCCCAGATCAGCTGTTCCCTTAAGATACTTGAAAATTCTTTTCACAGCTGTTAAGTGAGGTTCTCTTGGATCTGCTTGAAATCTTGCACAAAGACAGGTAGCATACATGATATCAGGTCTACTAGCAGTTAGATAGAGTAGAGAGCCAATCATACCTCTGTAATCAGTAATATCTACTGATTTACCAGTATCCTTATCCATTTTTTGTTGCAGTGGCCATGGGAGTGGATGCACTTGAACAATCTTGCATTCCAAATTTCTTCAGCAAATTTCTGGTGTACTTGGTTTGACAAATAAAAGTGCCTTCTTCATTCTGCTTGACTTGAAGGCCCAGAAAATAGCTAAGTTCCCCCATCATACTCATTTGATATCTTGACTGCATCAGTTTGGCAAACTTCTTGCAAAGTCTGTCATTTGTAGAACCAAAGATGATATCATCAACATATATCTGAACCAGAAGTAAGTCCTTTCCATGGTTGAGGTAGAACAGTGTTTTGTCTATTGTTCCTCTGTTAAATCCACTTTCCAGAAGAAACTGAGCTAAAGTCTCATACCATGCTCTTGGAGCTTGCTTAAGGCCATAAGTGCTTTATCAAGCCTGTAGACATGATTAGGATATTTGGGATCTACAAAGCCTGGAGGTTGTTCAACATATACTTCCTCCTCCAATTCTCCATTGAGAAAAGCACTTTTCACATCCATTTGAAAGACAGTAAACTTTTTGTGAGCAGCATAAGCCAAAAATATCCTTATGGCTTCCAATCTAGCAACTGGTGCAAATGTTTCATCATAATCAATTCCCTCCTGTTGAGAATATCCTTTTGCAACCAACCTTGCCTTATTCCTTGTAATTATGCCATCACTATCAGTTTTGTTTCTGAATACCCACTTTGTACCAACAACAGATCTGTTCTTTGGTCTTGGCACTAGGGTCCAGACTTTGTTTCTTTCAAATTCATTTAACTCTTCCTGCATTGCTTGCACCCAATCAGCATCTTGAAGAGCTTCTTCCACTTTCTTTGGTTCAGTCTGAGAAAGAAAAGAATTGTAAAGACATTCACTTGAAGTAGCTGTTCTAGTTCTGACACCTGCATCAGGATTTCCAATTATTAAGTCAGGTGTATGTGATTTAGTCCACTTCCTTGCAGATGGAAGGTTTTCTCTAGAACTGGATGCTCCCCCATGATCCATGCTATCTTCATCAACATTTTCTGATGCTCCCCCTGAAACTATGCTCTCTGAGTTGGATTCTTCAGAATTTAAGTTTTCAGAATATCAGAACTTGGCTTATCAGAACTTGATGAATCAGAACTTGAAGAGCCAGATGTATGTTCTGATGCTTCTTGAGATGTGGTTGTATCTTGAGTATGCTCCCCCTGCATAGGTGCATCTTCCTTTGGCGTAGTCACCACAGTTTCAATAACATCAGAGTTTAATCCATCAGAGTTTGCAGTATCAGGATTTAGACTGTCAGGATTTTCAGTATCAGAATTTAAGTCTTCATTTTCAAATCTCAGCTGATCATGATCATAAATCTTCAAGTCCAGTAATCTTCTTATCATCAAAAGAGACATTGATAGATTCCATGACCACTCTTGTTCTCAAGTTATAGACTCTGAAGGCTTTTGTGGAAAGTGGATATCCAACAAAGATTCCTTCATCAGCTTTTAGATCAAATTTGGATAGCTGTTCAGGATGAGTCTTAAGAACAAAACACTTGCATCCAAATACGTGAAAATACTTCAGATTTGGCTTCTTTTTCTTCACCATCTCATATGGTGTCTTTCCATGCTTGTTAATTAGTGTTGCATTCTGAGTAAAACAAGCAGTCTGCACAGCTTCAGCCCAGAAATAGGTTGGAAGCTTTGCTTCATCAAGCATTGTACGTGCAGCTTCAATGAGAGTTCTATTCTTTCTTTCAACAACTCCATTTTGCTGTGGAGTTCCAGGAGCAGAAAATTCCTGCTTGATTCCATGGTTTTTGCAGAACTCTTCCATTATCAAATTCTTGAACTCTGTACCATTATCACTTCTTATTATCTTCACAGAATCTTTGACCAATTATCCAGTTGCCTGACATGATCAATCAAGATAGATGCAGTTTCACTTTTTGTGTGCAAGAAATACACCCATGTGTATCTGGTGAACTCATCCACTATGACCATAGCATATTTCTTCTTTGCAATAGACATGACATTTACTGGACCAAATAGATCAACATGCAGTAGGTGATAAGGCTCAAGAATTGATGATTCAGTCTTGCTCTTGAATGAGGATTTCCTTTGTTTAGCCTTCTGACAAGAATCACAAAGGCCATCAGGAGCAAATACTGACTTTGGCAGTCCTCTCACAAGATCTTTCTTGACTAGTTCATTTATATTGTTGAAATTTAAATGAGAGAGTTTCTTGTGCCAATTCCAGCTTTCTTCAATTGATGCTCTACTCATCAGACAGATTGCAGAACCATCAGTACTTGTTGAAAGCTTGGCTTCATAATGTTACCACGCCTGTATCCTTTCAGAACAACTTTGCCTGTAGATTTACTTACAACTTCACAGTGTTCTTCAAAGAAATCCACATGATAACCTCTGTCACAGATTTGACTAACACTCAGCAGATTGTGTTTAAGTCCTGAGACCAGAGCTACTTCTTTAATGATGACATTCCCAGATTGATATTGCCATATCCCAATGTTTTTCCAATGTTGCCATCTCCATAAGAAACACTTGGGCCAGCCTTCTCCACAAAGTCTGATAGCAGGGCTTTATTTCCAGTCATATGTCCTGAACATCCACTGTCCAGAACTAGGATGTTTTTCCTGTTGCCCTGCAATCACAAAGACCACTAATGATTAGTTTTAAGGACCCAGACTTGCTTGGATCCTTTGGCCTTATTAAGTTTGTTAACATTTGCAGCGGATTTAGCATCAGAGTTTATGTTAACATTTTTCTTATCAGAATTTACACTATCAGACTTTGAATCAGAACTTACACTAGAAGGAACAATGCTAACTTTCTTTAAAGAAGGTTTTATTTGATAATAATCATAGTACAACTATGATATTCCTTACAAGTATAAATGGAATGCCATAAACTACCACAATGAAAACAAGGATTTTGTGGCTTATATCTAACAGACTGACTCTTAACTCCTGACTTTGAGGTAAGGAGTTTATATTCTTATTTTCCTGCAAAAGAAGCCAGATGGTTAGAACTTCCACAGTTATGACATGTTTTTCTAGGAGCATCAGGAACAGACTTATAATCATTGCTTTTATTCACACCTTCCTTTCCATTCCTATTTTTCCTAGGTGATTTTACCTTGTTTGCATTCTTAACATCTTTCAGCTTATGCTTAAGCTGCTTCTTTGTCATTAAGCCTACGTTTACTTCAGTTGTCTTTTCCTGTTTTAGTTTGTCAGAAGTTAATTCCTTTTTAACTTCTGATTTCTCAGTATCAGATTTACAGCTACAAACTTAACAGGTTTTAACTTGGCTTTTGTTTAACAACTATAGGCTTAATATCTACAGTTCCTTTATCATTCTTATCATCTCCATAACCTAAGCCCTCTTTCCAGTTTTCACTACTTAACAAATTCTGAGTTGTTCTGCCAGAGTTAGTCCAAGTCCTGATAATCTCTCTTTCCTTTTCTAACTCAGCTTTTAGAGATTCATTCATTTTAAGCACTTCATCCCTAACATAGAAAGCATCATCTCTATCTTTCTGAGTTTGATGGAACATGACTAACTCTTTTTCTAAATAATCATTCCTCTTTTTGCAAGCAAGATTTTCAGAAGTTAATCTTTCACATGTTAAAGTTTGATCTCTATAACTAATGAACATGGTTTTAAGATATCTTCTCAACTCATTAATATCATCAGTATGAAAGGCATAAGTAGTTTGAGGTACCTTTAACTCAGCAGCTTCAGAACTGCTTTCATGCCACACTTGCCATATCAGCATTTGCCATCAAGGCATAATTCTCCTCACTTTCAGAATCTGAGGTGTCTGTCCAGCTTTTCTTCTTTGTGACAAGAGCCTTGCCTTTGTCACTCTTCACTTTCTTGCAATCAGGAGATATGTGGCCTTCCTCTGTCAGACTTTCCTCCTCTGCCCTCAGATTTTCTGAAATTCTTCTTATCAGAACTTGCACCTTTCCTGGAAAACTTCTTTCCCTTCTTGAACTTCCTGTATGCAATCTTTGTGATTCCTTTCACCATAAGAGCACACAGCTTCATCATCTCTTCATCAGTATCCGTCTCAGGCAAGCTTTCAGATTCTGAGTCATCATCACTTTCAGAACTTGATGACTCAGTATCAGACTTTGTGAAGAGAGCTTTACCCTTGCATTTCCTTGAGGTAGCTGCCTTGGGGGATTCTTCTTCAGCCTTAAGAGCAACTGTCCTTGACTTTCCTCCTTTCCTCTTGCTTCTTTGTTCCATCTCAAGTTCATGAGTCTTGAGCATCCCATAAATTTCATCAAGAGTTGTTTCATCAAGATTATAGTTGTCTCTTATTGTTGTTGCCTTCAAATCCCAGCTTTCAGGAATAGCCGACAGGAATTTAAGGTTTGAATCTTCAAGATCATACTCCTTATCAACCAGTGACAAATCATTCAAGAGTTTGACAAATCTATCATATAAATCAATCAATGACTCATTAGCCTTTGAGTCAAAGTGTGCATACTCTTGCGTGAGTATTGTCTTCCTGTTCTTCTTAATCGTATCAGTTCCCTGACATCTTGTTTCAAAGGCATCCCATATCTCCTTTGCAGTCTTGCAGTTTATTACCCTGTTTGACATTACATTATCAATGGCATTATGCAGTAAGTGTCGTACCTTAGCATCCTTAGCAATTGATGCGATATCTTTAGCAGTGTAGTCACTCTTTTCCTTTGGTACTGACTTTGCTGCTTCACCTGCAACTGCAACTGCGAGCTTGGTTGGTTTGTGAGGCCCTTCCTTGATCCTATCAAGATATTCTGGATTGTAGCTTCCAGAAACATGGTCATCCTCACCTTCCATATGGGATATTCAGATGGTCTCAATATGGGAACTCTAATAGTCTCATATCGGCTTTGAATTTATGTCTTTGGAGGTTCTTCAGTTTTGGTGGGCTTAGTTGGAGTTTCTACTTCGGACATGATTGTTTTTGGATCTTAAACTATTTGTGTTAACAGATAAGCTCTAATACCACTTGTTAGGTCACACACAATGTAAGGGGGGGAATATAGTGTATAGCACAATCAAATCGAACTTTAATAACTCAAGTAACAGAAAACAAAATTTATTCAAAACAATAAACTCTGTTACAGTATGGAACTGTCCTCTCTCAGTGATGAACAAATATCACGAGAGCTGCTAGGGTTACAATGAATAATCTTCTCGAAAACGATAACACTTTTAGTGTAAACCCTATGTGTGTGTTTATATACTAAACAATTACAAGATAATCGCTAATTGATATGGATCCTAAAATATATCAATCAGATATCTTCTCTTCCAAGTATTCTATTCTTCATAGAATTCCTTCTCCATGCATATCTCTTCTTATATTTGTCTCGATCTTCTCTTCCTGTAAATTAGCTGCTTTCCTTATCTGAACGTTTCCTTTAAGTCCTGATATTATCTTCTGATGGATATCTCCTGAACCTTAAGTACTGATGACTTAAGTTCTGACTTCAGTATAAGTACTGATTTCAGTTAAGTACTGATTTGTCCTGTTTAAGTAAGATCTAAAAACTAAACATAAATCATATTAGTCATGACATTATCAAATATATCTAACAAAATAATCCTAACTATATTTTTAAATAATTAATTAATAATTATTATTTTAAAATAATTAATCCCTAATTATTTGGATTAATTACAATTTACTACACTTATTTACAAATTATTAATACTTACTCGATCAGATCGATTATTTACAAATAATCAATCAATACAATTAACTGATACGTTATTTATCAAATCAATAATTATTGCTCGAATCATAATTTCACTCAAGATTAATTACTCGTATAAATACGAGCTACTCGCGATCCTTGCATATCTATCGAATCATTATTATTATTACTTATACGATTAATTAATTAATTAACTATCGGTATTTAATTATTTAATACGAATAATTATTACAACACTCTTCAAATAAATAACGCTCGATTAATAATTCTAACTTAACGAATCACTATTCGAATAAGTACGAGTTACTCGTAATATTTTAACTAATTATCGAATTATTATTCGTATTTTTTGATTATTTTCAATACTTATTTATTAATTAATTACCTAATTATTAATTAATTACCTAATTATTAACTAATTAAATAACTAATAAATAATTAGATAAATAATTAAATAATTTAATTCAAATTTTTAAATTAATAAAATAATTCAGAAATTAATAATAATAATTTTCAGAATTTAAAACTGATTTTTAATTGATTTATAGAATTAATAAAACTAATTTCTGTTTTTATATAAATAAAATAAATAATTAAAATTTCAGAAACATGAATGAGGAAATTAGATTGGGTTTTATTGGATCAAACACGGGTTGTTTTTCGAGTCAACAACCGGGTCGACGGGTTGCTGAAGAACAGCCGCCGTGCTACCCAAAAACCGGCACCGACGAGCTGTTTTCGGCGAGCCCAATTCGAACGTACAGATCGTTGTTTCTGCAAGGTTTTTGTCCCGTTCGATTCCTCAGTACTGCAGCAATCCAACCGTCATCCTAATCATCTTCAACCACCCTGTCCCCGTCGTCTCCGGCCAACACCGCCATCGCCGCCGGCGAGCTTGAAACCCAGGTCCGGCGAACTCAATCCAGGCACCGTTCGAATCGATTTTAACATGGTTTTCACTCAGAATCTCACCAGAAACATACTATACTAACATCACAGCCTAATAATCCCTAGAACCAATTCTCCGATCAAAAACACAAAACTTCCGGCCAAAAATCAAACCAACGATTTCGTATACCAAAAATTACAAATAATTTATCAAAATAAAGCTTATTAGTTCCACAATCAAACCCCCATATTCAGAACAATCACAGATTCGTACAAAATCAAAACGAACTAATATAAATTGTATAAACTTGAAACTAAGAACTACTACCTAGAACATAACTCCGATAAATTAAATAGCACAAATCAGTTGTAAACAAGTATATGAAACTATACCAAGCATCAAAATCAACCTAGAACCCCATAATAAAAACCCCCAATTTCAGTCCAAGAACCCTAAAATACGAATTGAAAATCTAAACATCAAAACATGAAATTGATGGTATGAATAGAAAGTAGAGATCAAGAGCTTTGTCTTGGTTACTCACATGATCGATTTGGATAACAGAATCACTCTCAAATCTGTAGTTGAATTCCCTGGTTGTTCTTCACCCCCACAATTAATTTCTTAATTTTCTAATTTTTAATTATAATTAACTGAATAATTAATAACAATCAGGTATTTATATTTATGAAAATAATAGCCCTAAATAAAATTAAAGGTCTAATTAAACATCTAATAAAATATTTGGCCCCAAATTTTAAAATTTTTGGGTATTAATAATGAATTTTTAAATATCCAATAAATACAAAATAATGCCGAAAATTCCCAAAAATTGTGAATATTACAAAAATGCAAAGAAAAACAAGGTATGATAATTCCATGATCATATAAAATAAAAATATGATTTTTGTGGGGTTTTTGGTATCGAAAGGGGTCCGGAAAAGTCATTTTTCGCGAAAAAGGTAAATTTGTAAAACGTCTAGGGGTTTAGAATAGCGATATGGTATAGGTCATTTTTGGCAAAATAGGGCCAATGATTTGGTTTGAAATACGGGCTTTTAAAACACTGTTTGAGCTGTACGGGTTTTGATATAAACATATATAACTTGCGATAAAATACTCAATAAATACCCAAACACGTTCATATCAAAACAGACAACACGTAGCACATAAAATTAGGGTTTAACAACTCAACACAGTTAATCACATAATAATACACATAATTTATCTTTATTATAATATAATAAAATCAAAATTTCTTGGTCGTTACAAAGAAGCCGAGTCTTGATAAATATGAAAAGATGAAGACTGTTGATGGCCGATGCCACTGCGCACCAACCCTGAAAAGAGGAACAAGATTTTATATCCAAGATCTCACAAAGAGGACATCGACGATTGCCGTAAGCTAAGGAATAAAATTGAGTTCCTATTCTAGAGAGAAATATCGAACAGGTTCACCAAGATAGTAAAGAAAACAATAGAGTGAAAGATTATAAATAATAGAGGGGAGAACAAGATACTCTAGAGAAACACACATCCCTGAGTGCCAGTTATCAAAATGATCTTTAGAAGGCTAACGACTGATGGGACTTCAAGAAGCTCAATGAAAGATTGTGACCGAAATATAGTACACCGTAAGGAGCGACATTGGAAATGGCCACTAACTTTGATGATTCTAATTCAGAAGGCTTGAAATTCTCCCATGAAGACCCGATGATCATCACACTATGATATAAAACTGTGAAAGATGCTTGGAAAATGGGAATCTCTAATTCCCAACTTGCCTTTTATGATATGTTGCCACGATTAAAGGCCCGATTGAGTGGGGGCAGCTCCTCCCAAAAGACATGGAATTCTGAAAGTTCGACGAGCAATGAGGAAATTCAACAGCAGATATGATTTTATCCACTTGTAACCGAAGTACATTGAGGAAAACGAAGAGGATTTCTTTCCCTTGGTAGGCGAGAAACCACAAAATAGTAAGCTGATTATAATGACGGCATTTCTAAGACCATGAGAGTCTATGGTATAATGAAATTAAAGCCTATACAAGGCAGAATATATGAAACACCTCCGAGAGGAATTTGAAGTGCTGATGCACCACAAGGTAATGTTAAATTCTATAAGGTGTGCCTTCGAGGTGGGATCTGTAAATTTTTGGGCCACATCTCTTAGTGGGGAATCAAGGCCATGTTGATAAGATTCCTGGTTATGGAACCCACATCTTTCATTAAGAACATAGAGAAACTAAAGAGTGCGATTTAGGAGAGGTTCATCTCTGAACCCAGTGACAAGTGTTTTCCCTTCTTCACGGTATTGAAGAAAATAAAGGAACCATTATGGATTGATGAAACCCATGTAATCTTTGAGAAATTGAAGAAGTAAAAACTGGAACACTAGAAGAAGTACTAAATTTATACATGGAAAACTCAATTGTGTAATTGAGACTTGCCCCTGTGAGAAAAGACATGGAGGTTCAGCAACCCATATGTTGGGAAATTGAAAAATTATGTGAATAACTCTAGTATTGAGAAGTTCGTGTTAGCCATGACCACGACATGAGGAAGTTAAACTGTATTTCTACATGTGCAAAACTAGCCCCGGGGGCACAATGCACATCCCTGAGGCTGGTGAAAGGTGGTTTAAGTGGATAACCATGCCTGACGAATTTAGTATAACATTGTACATTATTTAAGGTTCAAGATTTGGCCGACTTCATGGTTGAATGTCCTATTGACAACCAAGAAGTCAGAGGGCAGAATGAGATACCCTATGAGGGCAAGGAAATATGTAGGACAAGATAAAGATATCATACTGAAGTACTATTTGGTTCTCTATTTAATGGAACATTCAAAACAAAAGTGAGTGTTGCAAATTCATGACGGATTAATGATATAGTTAACCTCGACATCGGATTTCTCAATAACGAATGACGAAGTTGAAAATAACGCCTCGATGGTCAGACTTGGTTTAGCTCGAACCTTGAGGGTTGAAAACCTCAAAGCCTATGGAGACTCGGTGTTGGTGATTTCTTAAGTAAATGGGGAATTCTAAACAAAGTATGAAAGAGGCATGTGAAGCCGTGAATAAATTCAATGGATGTTACGTAAAGTTACATCCTAGTGGAGGAAATCATGAAGGATAATGTCCTATTTGAGTTTGCATATTCAACGATAGAGATTTATAAATTTCGGAACCTGAAGCATGGATTCCAAGTTGATACCAACAGTAGGTGTGGAAAATTGTTGGGTTAATTTTATGAAGGTTTACCTAGAAACTAGTGATTGTCCAATGCATATGAGGCATGAAAGCCATTGGAAAAGCGCCTAGGTACGCTTTGGTTGAGAGGTGTTATATAAGAAATTCTTTGTGATTCCGTACTCGGAATACCTGAGACCCTAGAAGCAGAACTAACCTCGAAAGAAGTTCATCCATGGCAGCACCCGGGGGGGCAGGGCTGACACCAGAAAAAAAGTAGTTGAGCATAATTCAGCTCAAAAGGAGACTGAATCATGACCGAAATCGGTTCAACCAGGCTTTCTGAATTAAAAATAAGTCAACCAGAAGGCTGGAGTTTTAGAATCAATAGATTCGCCAACAAGATATGAGAAACTTGTGAAGTCATGACTGAATTTGATGAATTCTAGATCCTGAGGAGGAAGGCATGAGGGACGTGACTCAAGAGATACAAATTATACGGGAAGTTTTTACTTCTAAGTCTCAAAGACCCAAAACTAATACAAAGCTGATAGCACCGATATATGCGAGGACTCATTTCCTAGAAGTCTCGATTCAAACTAGTCGATGACCCGACGATGCCATGGAAGCATGAAAAATGCTGGAAAAAACTTTGAAGCTTGA